>NC_058083.1:46042107-46342107 GCF_014858855.1 Bufo gargarizans | reverse complement strand
TTCCTGGGAGTTGTGTATGGCCTACAGGCAAAACTGCTCCAATTTTCTACTACTTTAAATTAAGATTCACAAGTTTTTAAGTAGTGTTTATAAAGGAACTACCCACCTGATGAGGGCAGAGCTGTGACAACTAGGAAGGAAGTGTGTGCTACCCTTAAGAGATGATCCAGTATGGTTGGTGTGGTGGATCTTATGAACGCCTGATAAGAATACAATAGGAAGACTATCGATTAATTAACGCAATACTAGGGGTTTTAAATATTTCGTGAGGAGTTACCTTTTAACCCCTTTAGGACCAGGACAGTTTTGGCTATGAGGACAATACATTTGTTTTTATTTTGGTATTTTTTTATTCTTAGTTGTATGCCGCTGTATAAGGCTTTGTTTTTTGCGCGATCAGCTGCACTTTGAGCAGGTGCCATGCTCTGGTGCATATACATGAGCATTTGATTTATAGCCATATGTATTTTTGGCAAAAATTTAGAAAAAAAAGACACTTTTACTTCTGTTTTACACAGATCATCAAGTACTATGCTAGAAAAAATTGATTGCGCAGATTGTTATGGTCCCGATTATGCAAAATATGTGTCTAATTTTTCATAATTGCCAATTGTCCAAAATTTGACTGGATTGTCCCTGATTTTCAGAGACAGTCCTGGCAAATTTGTGCTGTCCCAGGCAAAAAAACGAGTGGGGTGAACACAATCACTGCCCATAAGTGGTTGTTCCCAGGTGGTGTTGGGGCTTATATTCTGGATTTTACCAACTGAAATGTTGGTAAGTATGTTTTTTTTTATGTCTTGGGACATTGATGAAGAAAAATATGAAGGTTACCCTGGTCCGATCCTACAGAAGAACTACTGTAGAGCCGAGTGCTGACAACATTACTGCTGGTGATGACAGAAAGGTGTCAGAGGACACATGACATCACAGCTTGCCCATGCTGATCCCTGTCCACTGCTGAAAGAGCCAACAATGGACGTGTAAGCAACAGAACTGGACCACAGAGCAATGGAAGAAGGTGGTCTGGTCTAATGAATCAGGTTACATCTTGGACAGCTGGGTCCATGAGCATCACTTACCCAGGGAGGAGATGGCACCAGGATGCACTATGGGAAGAAGACAAGCCGGTGGTGGCCGTATGATGCTCTGTGCAATGTTCTGCTTGAAGCCACGTGTCCTGGCACCATGTGAATGTGACACGTATCACCTACCTAACCATTGTACAGACAAGTACCCTTCTTCGTGGCAGTGCCCTCTATCAGCAGAATAATGTCTCGACCACATTGCAAACACTGTCCAGAAATGAGGAACGTGACAAAGAGATGAAGGCGACGACTTGTCTCCAAATTCCCAGATCTCAATCCGATCATCATCTCTGGGATCGACATAGGCCGCATTGGGCAGATACCACAGGACTCCTCAGAGGTCCTGTGGCATCCATGACACCATAGCTTAGAGCTGTTCTTGTGGTGGCCTACACAGTATTAGGCGGGTGGTGGCTCATTATCATGGCTGATCGCGTATAACGCTGGTCGGGCTTAGTTCTCCAGAGCAGGAGCCTCTCTTTCTTATCAGCCCCCCGTCCTGAGTAACGGAGAGGAGGGGTTCAGAGAAAGGACCCCCCCCCCCCATAACATCCATACTCTCTCTAGCTGGCACCTCACATACATCTCAGGGTACTTTAAGCTAAACTTTTAACATGGAGGCCTCTGCTATGGTTTCCATGGTAACTAATTCCCAGAAATGCTGATCCGCCACATTTTGCTGAGGTAACAACCCTGCGTTGTTAATTAATTTAGTGATTAATTATGTGGACAAAGCTGGAGAGAAACCCCAGAAATGAATTACAACTTAAAATGTGTTATTTTTGAGGCCAAAAATACTCATTTGTTACAGTAATTGGGCGATTTTAACTAAATCATTCACCGGTGAATGTGATGGGTGACAATTCTTACATTTAGACAGGTTTCGATCAATAAAACACAACTGGGGTCATTTATCAAACCAGTGTAAAGTAGAACTGGCTTAGTTGCCCATAGCAACCAATCAGATTCCACCTTTCATTTTCCAAAGGAGCTGTCCAAAATGAAAAGTGGAATCTGATTGGTTACTATGGGCAACTAAGCCAGTTCTACTTTACACCAGTTTGATAAATGTATGGTCATGATGTGGTACAAAAAACGCAATCTAATGAAGTTTTATCAAATCGCAATTTTAGTATTTTTGTGTGTGTGTAAATGCATAAAATGTGCCGCCAAATGGTGCCCTTTGTGGTAAAACTTGCCGTTTTGTTCACTTCGGCCCCTACATTTGGCCTCAGCCAGAGACACTGAGTCAGATGGACATGATCAAGATGGTTTTACAGCCTGTGGGGTATCAACAAGAATGTTTTGGCCTCACTGACAGCAAGCAGAGATCCTGAAAATGGTGGGGAAAAAATAAATAGATGAGAGTGTTTCAGAACACTTTATCCTGTAGGCTGCCGCTGGATGTGCTAGTGGATAGCGCAGGACTCCTCAAGGGTTTTGTGGAGTCCATACCATGATGGGTCAGAGCCGTTCTTCTGCGGCGAGGGCGGCCTACACAATATTAGGCCGGAATAAGATTACGCAGATGAAATGGTTACAAGACCCATTCAGCTCTGCTACATCCGTGCATAGCAGGGGGTGCGCAGGGACAAGGACACTTTATGTAAGCTCAGCAGGGCAGCGACTTAACGTCTTTCTTCCAGAAGCCTATTATTACTTCCTCCGATCTGAGAGGGCCCGGCGCGGCTTTAGGTCGCAAGGGCAGGTGATTCAATCCGGCCCAGTGACATCATCCACGTAACGTAATATCATATAATGGGCTATTAAAGGGATCTAATAAAGGATACGCTATCACTTTACAATTGCAAGGGTCTGACCTCTTTAGTGCTGCGTCCCCTTCTTTAAAAGCTGGGTGACAACTCCTGTGGCAGTGGTCACGGCAGACATCTTGGTTACCACCCAGCCTTCTAGGGTTGTGTGGATTTAAGGGGTTTTTCTGAGTGTTTTATACTGATGACCTACCATCAGGATAGGTTGTCAGTATCTAGCCACTCAACGATCAGCTGTTTGAAGAGGACGTAACCTCTTCCTTGGCGTCACATTCGTCGGTCACGTGGCCTTGGTGAATGGGGCTGAGCTGCAATACCAAGCATAGCCACTATCCAATGGACGGCGCTGTGGTCGGCAAACTGAGAGAAGGTGGCGGCAATCACCGGCTGATCGGCGAGGGACCAAGGTCCTGAGGATAGGTCATCAGTATGAAAACCCCTTTAAATTTCACGTACTGCACCCCAAAATCCGCAAGAAACTGCAGAAAATTTGGGAATCCCCTCTGCCTCTCATTGACACCTCCCCTCTTGGCGGGGTTACTGAATGGAAACAGGGACAGATCACCTCATATGGATGAATCCCACTGGGCGGGCTAATCCGCGGTCAAATCGGCAGCAAATCTGTGGAAGAAATTAGCGGATATCATGACAAACACATGTTGGACTTCTCCAACGTCTGTGGTAGATTGTGTTTCCCACCTTTCTGGGGGACATCTGAGGGCCCCCACCACAAGGGGCAGGAGCCAATTTGGGCCGCTACCACCAGTATACATTATTACATCTACAGATCATTGTGAGGAACATCTACAGCTCGCTGTTTGCCAACCGTCGAAGAAAACAGAGTGGGGCTGATGTAAACACGGAGCGGACGGGCACCGTGCCAGGTGCCTAATTAACCCGCAGCTCCATAGTGACTTGTTATCTAGTCTACACCCCGGAGAGAGGGGCAGCCCGAGTGACGATGGCAGAGGGGAGTCTCATGCTATTCATAGAGACCCTTCCTATAGTCGTAAACCACAAGTGACCCCATTATATACCAGTATATACACATTACTACCCCATACTGCTACATAGCACCTTATGTTATACCAGTATATACACACCAATACCCCATACCGCTATATACCATCCTATGTTATATCAGTATATACACACACCTACCCCATACTGCTACATAGCACCTTATGTTATACCAGTATATACACACCAATACCCCATACCGCTATATACCATCCTATGTTATATCAGTATATACACACACCTACCCCATACTGCTACATAGCACCTTATGTTATACCAGTATATACACATTACTACCCCATACTGCTACATAGCACCTTATGTTATACCAATATATACACACACCTACCCCATACCGCTATATACCATCCTATGTTATATCAGTATATACACAGACCTACCTCATACCGCCATATTAGCGCCTTATGTTATAACAGTATAAACACACTACCCCATACCGCTTTATAGAAAGCTATGTTATACCAGTATATACACACTACTACCCCACACCTCTATATAGCACCCTATGTTATACCAGTATATACACACTACTACTCCATACCACTATATAACAAACTATGTTATAGCAGTATATACACACTACTACTTGATTCCGCTATATAACACCCTATGTTATACCAGTATATACACACTACTACTCCATACCGCTATATAACAACCTATGTTATACCAGTATATACACACAACTACCCCATACCGCTATATAGCACCCTATGTTATATCAGTATATACAAACTACTACCCCGTACCGCTATATAGCACCCTGTTATACCAGTATATACAAACTACTACCACTTACCGCTATATAGCACCCTATGTTATACCAGTATATACACAGTACTACCCCATTCCTTTTTATAGAACCCTATCTTATACCAGTATATACACATTACTACCCCATACCGCTATATAACACCCTATGTTATATCAATATATACACACTACTATCCCATATCGCTATATAGAACCCTATGTTATACCAGTATATACACACTACTACTTCATACCACTATATGACAACCTATGCTATACTACTATATACACACTACTACCCCATACCGCTATATAGCACCCTATGTTATACCAGTATATACCCACTACTACCCAATACCGCTATATAGCACCCTATGTTATACCAGTATATACACTACTACCCCTTACCGCTATATAATACCCTGTGTTAGCAGACAGTATCAAACATGATAATATTAGATACACAGCTCAGCAAATAGTATAACACGCACATAGGTTTAGATATCCTGGACAGTATCACACACAATATATATTGGAATTTCTGAAACTTAAACCCAGGCCAACCTCTACCACCATGATGACGTCTCATCATCTGGATTACGGTGCGGTGATGTGTGCAGTCAGCAGAAGGCCCTGGTCAGATCCTGCACATCCAGAGGTCGATCTGATAATGTCTGGATTCCATGTTTGTGCTGATTACTTAGAAAATCAAGAGACATGAAAGTAAACATCTGAAGACGAAGGGAAGCAGCGCGCGTTCCCCTCTGCGTAATACAGCGACTGTGCCCGGAGGATGCAAGACACATACGGAGGACATGATCCAAGCCCAGACACAAACTCCAAGATGCTTACAGATATGGAAGGCATTTTTAGAAGTGGGGGCAGGGTGAGGGCAATTTCTCCAATGTGTTGGCCCTTAATCTAGAAACAACATCAAGTGGCGCTTTTTTTTATATATATATATATATATATATCACATTGGGGCAGCTTGTCTACTATGAGCTCTAGACGGGGCCCAGACACTGTTTGACCCCATGTAGGTCTGTTTGCTTAATTTGTGGCCCTTTGGGGCTCAGACTTTAGTTGGCTCCACTCACCTTCCCATTTGGTGGGGTGCACCAGCTCTAGACCACTTCATTGTAGGAGCACTCCACCCATCTCTTGGTAAGTGGTCGCCTCAAAAGCATCCTGTATGTGTCCTAAAATTGAGGTCATTTGGGCCCAAGAGGGGGAGGGAGGGAGCACTGGCTCTGGTTGACTCCATTCACCTTCCCATTGGTGGTGTAAATCTGCTCTAGACTCCTCTTTCTCATGAGACACCTAAATGATAACATAACGTAGAGGAGTACCATTTTGAGGATCACACTTTCTACAAGTGTCCATATCAAGAGCATATGTGCCTTTTAACAACTATAGATCCAAAAGAGGGGTTTCTGGTTGGTACTGTCCAACCCATACTGTCATGTTATTTGCTATCTATGAGACCAAATTGGGGGTACTGATTTTGGTTGGCCCATTCTCTTTTTCATTGGGTGGTGTGCAGGGGCGTAGCTATAGGGGAAGCAGAGGAAGCGGCTGCTTTGGGGCCCAAACTCAGAAAGGGCCCACCCAGGAGGAGGACTAAAAGTTTTTATTGTCAGGGCCCCTGAGACTGTAGGAAGTGGCTGCCGGGCCTCGTCTGAGAGAGCGATCTTGACTAGCCACAGGATTGGAGGTTGCATGGGAAGAGGGGGTTGCGAAGAAGTTGCTGGGGGGAGGGGGGTCCTGTTCAAAAATCTGCTGTGGGACTCAGTGATTTCTAGTTACGCCACTGGTGGTGTATATTGGGTCTAGACTTCCTCCTGAGACACCTTAATACTAGCAGAACATGGAGGAGTGCCAGTCTGGAGATCATGATTGATCACCATGAAAGTGGGGCCATTTACCTCCTACAGGCCCAAAAAGGGGTTCCAGATTCTGTTTGGTTCACTAGCTGTTGTTATTTAGTAGAAGTGGGCACTGGCTCTGGTTGGCCCATTCACCTTGCCATTGGGTGGCTCTAGACTTCCTCTTGAGGTACCTCGATGTTACCATAACATAGGAAAGTACCAGTCTAAAGATTATGATCACCATGAAGGTGAGGCTACTAAACTCCTACAGACCCAAAAAAGACCTATTCAACTTCTCACTGGCTAGCGTTATTTGGTAACTATGGGCCCAATAGGTGGGCACTGGCTATGGTTGGCCCAATGGCCTTGTGTGTATTGGCTCTAGACTTCCTTTTAAGGCACCTCAATACTAGCAGAACGTGAAAGAGTACCAGTCTGAAGATCATGATCACCAAGACGTTTGGGCCATTTAACTCCTATCGGGCCAAAAGGAGGACCCAGATTCTGGTTGGCCCCATTCAACACCATACAGTGGTTTTATATGGAAGCTGTGGGCTCAACAAGAAGCTCTGGACTTTGGATGGCCCCATTTATCCTTCCCTTTGGTTGTTGAAAACCAGGTCTAAACTTCTGCAACCTCATTAGGAACCACAATAATAGGAAAATGATGGGGAGGTACCATTCTGAGGATCACATCACCCATCTTCTCTTCTACAAGGGGTGGGGGCAAATATCAGGCTGTAGAGGAGAACAACGGAGATACTAGACTAAAATAAATCCTTCTTCTGTCCCGTGAAGCTCTTGTGAACGTCTGCAGTCGCAGTGGCCGGTACCGGGTTACGATTATGCCGCTAATCAGCTTTCATGTGAAGATCTCCTGTCAGGAATACGATTCTTCTTTCAGCCTTTGATTTTAGCGCCCGAAATTAAAACCATCTGTAATGCAGCCTATCCTGAAGATGAAAAAATATTCTATCGAAGGATGAGGTAGTGGAAAATAAAGGATTTATGGAACGCGTCAGTGTTGCCCTATTGATTGGTTTACATTCTGCAGACGTCTATTATGTATCTATGGAGAAAACACAAGTCAAGAGCACCGATAGCTGCCGAGTCGGCAAGACACGAAATGCGTTGCTGTTCTTTCTCCACGTCTGTAACGCAAAACTCTACCGTATCTGTTAACCCCTGACCCTCCCCCACCCCATGGGCTGTAAGGTCTAAGAGCACAGTCATGATGTTCCTGTTGGTGGGACATACTAAGTGTCTCATCTCTGGAGAACCCGTTGGCAGACAGGCCTGGGGTTGACCTATCCCACCCTATTGTTTGCCCCACTGCACATACAAGGGGTTGCAAAGGATTAGAAAACCATGGCTTGTGCCAGAAACAGCGCCACAGCTGTGCACAGGTTGTGCGTGATATTGCAATCAAATTCCATTCGCCTCAATGGAGCTGAAATACCAGACGCAACCCATGGACAGGTGTGGCACTGTTGCTTGAAGAAGCCATGCTTTTCAAGTCCTGGACCAGACCTTTAATGATTTTCCTTGTAATATTCCAAGTAGTGGTTGTCACTGATGATGTCACCTGTTAGACGGATCAGTCACACGCCATGGACTCTCACAACGAGACTTATAAAAGGAGCGAAGCAGAGAAGTGCGGGCGATGCCCACAGAGATACTCTCTGTCAGTGTATCCAACATGACAGAAAGAGTTAGATACATCAGATCACCAGACAGTATTACACAAGGTAAGATCACATACGGCAGCATCAAACGTGATAGGCTTAGATACAGCAGCTCAGTAGACAGTATGAGACATGATAGGCTTAGATACAGCAGCTCAGCAGACAGTATCACACATGATAGGCTTAGATACAGCAGCTCAGCAGACAGTATCACACATGATAGGCTTAGATACAGCAGCTCAGCAGACAGTATCACACATGATAGGCTTAGATACAGCAGCTCAGCAGACAGAATCAAACACAAGTTTAGTTACAGCAACTAGTATCAGAAATGACAGGATTAGATACACAGCTCAGCAGGTGGTATGACATCATTACTATCTGAGGGGCACTAAGGGGCATCATTACTGTCTGAGGGGCACTAAAGGGCATCATTTCTGTCTGAGGGGCACTAAAGGGCATCATTACTGTCTGAGGGGCATTAAGGGGCATCATTACTGTGTGAGGGGCACTAAAGGGCATCATTACTGCCTGAGGGGCACTAAAGGGCATCATTACTATCTTAGGGGCACAAAGGCATCATTACTATCTGAGGGGCACTAAAGGGCATCAGTAATGTCTGAGGGGCACAAAGGGGCATCATTACTGTCTGAGGGGTACTAACAAGTATCATTACTGTCTAAGGCGCACTAAAGGGCATCATTACTGTCTGAGGGGCACTAAAGGGCATCAGTACTGTCTGAGGTGCACAAAGGGGCATCATTGCTGTCTGAGGGCACTAAAGGGCATCATTACTACCTGAGAGGCCCTAAGGGCCACCATTACTATCTGAGGGGCACTAAAGGGCATCATTACTGCCTGAGGGGCACTAAGGGGCACCATTACTATCTGAGGGGCACTAAAGGGCATCATTACTGCCTGAGGGGCACTAAGGGGCACCATTACTGTCTGAGGGCTACTAAAGGACAACATTACTATCTGAGGGGCACTAACAGGTATCAATACTATCTGAGGGGCACTAAGGGGCATCATTTCTGTCTGAGAGGTACTAAGGGGCAACATTACTGTTTGAGGGCCACTAAAGGGCATCATTACTGTCTGAGGGGCACTCACTGTTTTCGGACACTAAGAGGATCGGTAGGGATTCCATGCATGGCACTGCCTGCCACTGGTGTTGCCTCGCCTTACATTTTTAGCGGCTTGGACCTTCACCCGGCGGCACACCCAAGTACTTGGACCTCTACAAACAGTATTTAAGTACCAATGCTACATGGTATGACAATGCTATGTTATAATGATAGGGCGCTGACATACGGTAATGACTGATCACGACCAGTGCCATGACGCAGTTATATGGGCTGATGATGATTACATGGCCACTGGTCACAGCCCCGTGTCTGGTAACTATGGATGATGGCCGGGTATGAATGGAGAGGTCTCGGGACACGTCAGGCTCAGGATGGACTCAGTGATGGACTCTCAGCACAGATCTGTCTATTCAGGAAGAATTATTCACTTTTTGTGACCCCCCCCCCCCCCCCGTGACACTTCCATAGAACTCAATAGGAGAACACAAAGCTGCGGCTGAGCTCTGACCTGCAGCTGTCAGGGGCTCGAGCAACACATCACCCCAGGGTTATCCTATGGGAAGCAAATGTGTGAGAAAGTCTGCCGTCTGCCCCTATTCATTGCCGCCAATGATTCACTGTCTTAATTCTGTTCATCCAGCATCCTCTAATCCAGAATATTAGTCAAAAACCAGACGGTTTGGAAATGAGATGGAACGTGGTCCTCCCCACCCCCACCCCTTACTAGGCGGCTACCCATAGATGTCAAAACTACCTCGAAAGTGAAGATGTAAAAATTTAAAGGAATAGAACACTAACAAGGGTTACTAGAAAGACAAAGTGTAGCGCTTAAACATTTTTTTTCCAAAAGAGGAACTCCCCTTTAAGAAGCTGCTTTGTGGAGCACTTAGTGGCATTCCTAGTATCTGACGGGATTAAAAGATAAGCAGGGTCCTCACACGGATTCTCCGCAGGTACCTGATATGATTCACTACACAATAGAAATCCTCGCGGCTACATGCTGCTGTATAATTAGCCAGAACGAGCTCTAAGGATTCTGGAAAAGCTGCGTGACCACCCCACATTGGTTGTCCACCCGGCCACCTACTGCTGCAACATGACGATGAAATAGACTATTGTACATCAGTTGTATCTTCTTCTACATCCACCATATACTCACATATATACTGCAAATCTATCCCCCCTCACCAGTCCCTCATTTCCTGCAAACTCTCCATCTGGTCTCTGCATAGAACCACTGTATGTAGACAAACGCCTCCACGTGGTCCCAGATGTGTCTGTCTGTCTCCTCAGTAAGACAAACCAACACCTGCCGGCGCCATAGTCCGTGTCTTGTCTGAACGTTGTACATTCAAGAAGTAAAACAAAACTGTTAGGCCCATCTTATACAAGAAACGTTCATTACCCAGGTTATACCAGCATGGTCCATATCACTATATACAAGAAGATGAATAACTTATACCAGCTGTACATATATAATTATATACAGGAGATACCCAGGTTATACCAGCATGCTCCATATCACTATATACAGAAGATGTATAACTTATACCAGCTGTACATATATAATTATATACAGGAGATACCCAGGTTATACCAGCATGCTCCATATCACTATATACAGAAGATGTATAACTTATACCAGCTGTACATATATAATTATATACAGGAGATGCCCAGGTTATACCAGCATGCTCTATATCACTATATACAAGAAGATGTATAACTTATACCAGCTGTACATATATAATTATATACAGGAGATATCCAGGTTATACCAGCATGCTCCATATCACTATATACAAGAAGATGTATAACTTATACCAGCTGTACATATATAATTATATACAGGAGATATCCAGGTTATACCAGCATGCTCCATATCACTATATACAAGAAGATGTATAACTTATACCAGCTGTACATATATAATTATATACAGGAGATGCCCAGGTTATACCAGCATGCTCCATATCACTATATACAGAAGATGTATAACTTATACCAGCTGTACATATATAATTATATACAGGAGATACCCAGGTTATACCAGCATGCTCCATATCACTATATACAGGAAGATGTATAACTTATACCAGCTGTACATATATAATTATATACAGGAGATGCCCAGGTTATACCAGCATGCTCCATATCACTATATACAAGAAGATGTATAACTTATACCAGCTGTACATATATAATTATATACAGGAGATGCCCAGGTTATACCAGCATGCTCCATATCACTATATACAAGATGATGTATACCTTATACCAGCTGTACATATATAATTATATATAGGAGATGCCCAGGTTATACCAGCATGCTCCATATCACTATATACAAGAAGATGTATAACTTATACCAGCTGTACATATATAATTATATACAGGAGATGCCCAGGTTATACCAGCATGGTCCATATCACTATATACAGAAGATGTATAACTTATACCAGCTGTACATATATAATTATATACAGGAGATACCAAGGTTATACCAGCATGGTCCATATCACCATATACAAGAAGATGTATAACTTATACCAGCTGTACATATATAATTATATATAGGAGATACCCAGGTTATACCAGCATGCTCCATATCACTATATACAGAAGATGTATAACTTACACCAGCTGTACATATATAATTATATATAGGAGATACCCAGGTTATACCAGCATGCTCCATATCACTATATACAGGAAAATGTATAACTTATACCAGCTGTACATATATAATTATATATAGAAGATGCCCAGGTTATACCAGCATGGTCCATATCACTGTATACAAGAAGATGTATAACTTATACCAGCTGCACATATATAATTATATACAGGAGATACCCAGGTTATACCAGCATGCTCCATATCACTATATACAGAAGATGTATAACTTATACCAGCTGTACATATATAATTATATACAGGAGATGCCCAGGTTATACCAGCATGCTCCATATCACTATATACAGAAGATGTATAACTTATACCAGCTGTACATATATAATTATATACAGGAGATACCCAGGTTATACCAGCATGCTCCATATCACTATATACAAGATGTATAACTTATACCAGCTGTACATATATAATTATATACAGGAGATGCCCAGGTTATACCAGCATGCTCCATATCACTATATACAAGAAGATGTATAACTTATACCAGCTGTACATATATAATTATATACAGGAGATGCCCAGGTTATACCAGCATGCTCCATATCACTATATACAAGAAGATGTATAACTTATACCAGCTGTACATATATAATTATATACAGGAGATGCCCAGGTTATACCAGCATGCTCCATATCACTATATAGAGAAGATGTATAACTTATACCAGCTGTACACATAATTATATACAGGTGATGCCCAGGTTATACCAGCATGCTCCATATCACTATATACAAGAAGATGTATAACTTATACCAGCTGTACATATATAATTATATACAGGAGATACCCAGGTTATACCAGCATGCTCCATATCACTATATACAGGAAGATGTATAACTTATACCAGCTGTACATATATAATTATATACAGGAGATACCCAGGTTATACCAGCATGCTCCATATCACTATATACAAGAAGATGTATAACTTATACCAGCTGTACATATATAATTATATACAGGAGATGCCCAGGTTATACCAGCATGCTCCATATCACTATATACAAGAAGATGTATAACTTATACCAGCTGTACATATATAATTATATACAGGAGATACCCAGGTTATACCAGCATGGTCCATATCACTATATACAGGAAGATGTATAACTTATACCAGCTGTACATATATAATTATATACAGGAGATGCCCAGGTTATACCAGCATGCTCCATATCACTATATACAAGAAGATGTATAACTTATACCGGCTGTACATATATAATTATATACAGGAGATGCCCAGGTTATACCAGCATGCTCCATATCACTATATACAAGAAGATGTATAACTTATACCGGCTGTACATATATAATTATATACAGGAGATACCCAGGTTATACCAGCATGCTCCATATCACTATATACAAGAAGATGTATAACTTATACCAGCTGTACATATATAATTATATACAGGAGATGCCCAGGTTATACCAGCATGCTCCATATCACTATATACAAGAAGATGTATAACTTATACCAGCTGTACATATATAATTATATACAGGAGATGCCCAGGTTATACCAGCATGCTCCATATCACTATATACAAGAAGATGTATAACTTATACCAGCTGTACATATATAATTATATACAGGAGATGCCCAGGTTATACCAGCATGCTCCATATCACTATATACAAGAAGATGTATAACTTATACCAGCTGTACATATATAATTATATACAGGAGATACCCAGGTTATACCAGCATGGTCCATATCACTGTATACAAGAAGATGTATAACTTATACCAGCTGTACATATATAATTATATACAGGAGATACCCAGGTTATACCAGCATGCTCCATATCACTATATACAAGAAGATGTATAACTTATACCAGCTGTACATATATAATTATATACAGGAGATGCCCAGGTTATACCAGCATGCTCCATATCACTATATACAAGAAGATGTATAACTTATACCAGCTGTCCATATATAATTATATACAGGAGATGCCCAGGTTATACCAGCATGCTCCATATCACTATATACAGGAAGATGTATAACTTATACCAGCTGTACATATATAATTATATACAGGAGATGCCCAGGTTATACCAGCATGCTCCATATCACTATATACAAGAAGATGTATAACTTATACCAGCTGTACATATATAATTATATACAGGAGATACCCAGGTTATACCAGCATGCTCCATATCACTATATACAGGAAGATGTATAACTTATACCAGCTGTACATATATAATTATATACAGGAGATGCCCAGGTTATACCAGCATGCTCCATATCACTATATACAAGAAGATGTATAACTTATACCAGCTGTACATATATAATTATATACAGGAGATGCCCAGGTTATACCAGCATGCTCCATATCACTATATACAAGAAGATGTATAACTTATACCAGCTGTACATATATAATTATATACAGGAGATACCCAGGTTATACCAGCATGCTCCATATCACTATATACAGGAAGATGTATAACTTATACCAGCTGTACATATATAATTATATACAGGAGATGCCCAGGTTATACCAGCATGCTCCATATCACTATATACAAGGCACTATCTCACTTTATGGGTTGTGTACATGTTTACCAGTAGGAATGTAAATGAATGATAACCCTTAGCCTCTGCAGGAATATGCTTATGATATACCAGCTATGCCCAGATTATTCCGGTGTTAAGTAAAGCAAATCTCTGCAGTCAAAACATCATTTGCTCTTTGCTATCACTTTTGGCTTTTATCCTAGTTTTGCAGTAACCCAGCGAGCATTTCAAAGTGAGGTCCACGTCTTCTCCTCGGCCTGCCTTGTGCATGAAGTGGAGGTGGCCGTTTTTCAGGGTGATCTCAATGAAGGCTATCATCCAGAGCCGCCCTCCTGGCCTGTTAGAACGTAGCACTGGTTCCCTGGTTGGAGAACACTCTCTCCATCCTTCACCCTCGGATATGCCGGACTCCCAACACCCGGACTCCTGAGGAGACCTTACCCCAATTTCCCATTGCCTATGGGCATTTTAATCTTGCTACTAACATCCATTCCTCTTTATACCTCCGGCCTTATGAACTCGTATAACGCCATCGTAAAATCTGACGTTATCGCAACCATCGCTCCCTGGATACATCAACACGGTGTGAACGTAGACTTTACCCGGGAACAAAGTCTTAAGAAGCGGCCATATTGCAATAAAAGGATTAATAGCAGCATATTCCCTGGGAAAGGCTGTGGTCAACATCAGTCACTCTTCATGAGCAGAGCTGATATATCTTATAAGGCTCCATGTACACGGGGTATATTACCGCACTCTGGCATCCTATTACAGTGTATGGGGTTTATACCGTTCTATGTATCCTATGGCACAGAGAGTTTAGGTTGGATCCATGCAAAATAAGCCCATGTTCTGCCCATATTTTCCATACCATACTACAGAAGACATGCCATTGATGTTATGCCCCTTCCCACCATCCAGTTTAGTAACCTTGAGGAACATGGGGCATACAGTAAGAGTTGATGGGGGTGAGGGTCTGATATGTCACTGCCCCTCTACTAAATGTCACAGTTTGGCCTCTGCACCTGTATAGCGGTGTCATGGCTTGTGTATGGGGCAGTACTGCTGGTCAGGTGTCCTTATGAAGATGAACTGTGAAGTGGCTCATCTAGAGTCTTAAAAACTGGCCGAATAACATTCACAAGTTAAAACGATCTGAACAATTTGCAGAATCTGATATTTTCCTATGTACAGCGATGCCTTGAAGGAGGCCAGTCTCTTGCATGCAGGTAATAGTTGAACATACCTTGTGCTCAGCTATTTAGGAAATTCTTTCACACAATCCCAATCTGTCAATGTATGGAAACTTATATAGCCACATACATGAATGCTATTCTTTATGTACAGGATTACTAGCCCTTTAAGTAAGCCTGATGCTAGAGTGGGCTAAGAAAAAACAGGATTTAGTCAATGGCCAAGAACCCAGCAGAAGACCAAGTCTACAGAACCTCGTGGGCCTGGTGGTGGGCCCCACAACGGTGCCATCGGTGGCTCAGCCTGATAGTGTAAGAATCATTTCTATGAAGCGTATAAATGTAACTTTTCATTAAAAAAATTATTCAGCAGCAAACTAAAAAGACAAGAGTGGGAGACGTTTGTGAAGCTTGGGATGAAATTGCTGGAAAATATAGTTACACATATTAGTTTATCTGTATTATCATAGAGTAAACAAGATTTAATATTATATGTTACTTTGGAGAACTTAGGGCAGCCATTCACAGGATGGTTACTAGCCCGGACCAATAGTAGATAAGAAATCTACCGTATTTTTCGCCCCCTTAAGACGCACTTTCCCCCCCCCCCAAAGTGCGTCTTATAGGGCGAATACTGCCATTTTTACATCGCTAACACTGATACATCGTGGCCGGCTGCGATGCTTGACAGCGTGGCGATGTATCAGCGGGAGAGAGGAGGGGCTGGAGGCCGGCAACCGCTGGAATCGCGGTGCAGTCACTGTACTCTTACACCAGGCCCCGCCGCTCACAGCAGTATTCATGTGTAAACTGTAATCCTTAACCTCTTCTTAACTTTAGATAAAGTAGCGCTATCCCGTGTACTACTACTTACTATTAAGCTCCCGAAGCAGGCAGAGCGGCCGGCAGCTGTAACGTCACTCACTCACGTTCCGTGGATGCCCCTCGCACTTTATGAATGAAGCAGGCGGAGCAGACGCGTGACGTGAGCGAGTGACGTTACGCTGTCGGCCACTCTGCCTGCTACGGTACGGGAACTTGATAGTAAGTAGTAGTACACGAGATAGCGCTACTTTAACTAAAGTTAACAAGAGGTTAAGGATTAGAGTTTACATATAAATACTGCTGTGAGAGGAGGGGCGCTATATATGTGTCAACCACAGATCCCCCCCATAACAGTGCCATCCACAGATCCCCCATAACAGTGTGTCATCCACAGATCCCCCATAACAGTGTGTCCTCCACAGATTCCCCATAACAGTGTGTCATCCACAGATTCCCCTATAACAGTGCCATCTACATATCCCCTATAACAGTGCCATCCACAGATCCCCCATAACAGTGTCATCCACAGATCCCCTATAACAGTGTCATCCACAGATCCCCCATAACAGTGTCATCCACAGATCCCTTATAACAGTGCCATCCACAGATCCTCCATAATAGTGTGTCATCCACAGATCCCCCATAACCGTGTCATCCACAGATCCCCTATAACAGTGTCATCCACAGATCCCCATAACAGTGTCATCCACAGATCCCCATAACAGTGTCATCCACAGATCCCATAACAGTGTCATCCACAGATCCTCCATAACAGTGTCATATACAGATCCCTCATAACAGTGCCATCTACATATCCCCTATAACAGTGCCATCCACAGATCCTCCATAACAGTGTGTCATCCACAGATCCCCCATAACCGTGTCATCCACAGATCCCCCATAACAGAGTCATCCACAGATCCTCCATAACAGTGTCATCCACAGATCCCCCATAACAGTGTCATCCACAGATCCCCCATAACAGTGTCATCCACAGATCCCCCCATAACAGTGCTATCCACAGATCCCCCCATAACAGTGCTATCCACAGATCCCCCCATAACAGTGCTATCCACAGATCCTCCATAACAGTGTCATCCACAGATCCCCCATAACAGTGTCATCCACAGATCCCCCATAACAGTGTCATCCACAGATCCTCCATAACAGTGTCATCCACAGACCACCATTAGTTCAAAACACACCAAAAGCACACTTTTTGGTTCAAATTTTTTTTTCTCTTATTTTCCTCCTCAAAAATCTAGGTGCGTCTTATGGGCAGGTGCGTCTTATAGGGTGAAAAATACGGTATACATCCGGGGAACTGCCATGGGGTCGGAATTGACCCCTTCTCTCTGTAAAAAGGAAGAGTTGGGGACACTGCTTGCCAGGGATTTCCCAACACATATGTATATAAAATCAAATGTTTCTGATCATCACAAATCAATATTTTCTCCTAAAGAGTGATTAACTGGAGATCTTCTGTAGCCCTAAAATGATAGAAATTCAGTCTGAACAGATGCACTTTATGAGAAATTCAATACAGTCTATGGGGTTCTTCCAAGTGTTAAAACCCATTAATTCTAAGGATCAGCAAGGGCCTCAGCTCATAGCCCCTGACCAAGAAACTTCTGACCCATTTCTATGATCAGGTTTAATATTAGAGGGCCACAAGGTCCCACCATGAGTGTCCCTATTGTTTAGCCTTAGAATTAGATTACGTAAAGGTCCACAACTACCAAAATTGCAAGCGCTAAGTCGTCAGCTTTTGGAACTTTAGTGCCAAGATCTGAACGGAGTGTGCTCTCACAATCTTGGGATCCTCGATGATCTTCAAGTCAAAAGTGGGTGGGTTCTGGAGCCTTCCAGACACTTTAAGTTACCAGAATTCCATGTAACAGTAACCGAAGGGGCAATGCAATGCAATAATAGGCCATCCCTATCACATGGCAACATTGCGGCAGAATAATACAATCTTATGAAGCAACTCAGATGTGTGTACATGGAGGCGAGCGCAGCAAAGTCCTCCAACCTTTGTCCTTTAGCCGATAACGTTTCTTGTACACCCTCTTAAGGGTAGTTTATTTATTTTTGCATTAATTTGCCGTGCACATTATTGTTTCAGCAGATTAACCCACTTACAATAGTCGCTGGGCGCAGGCCAACGTCTACTGTATCAGCTAAAAGCGGAGCTTACATTATAGATGCAAAATAGATACGATAACAAATGCATACGATTTCCTCTCCTGACGCAGTTTATATGCATAGCTTGTAGACCCTAAAACCATCAACAATTTCCTGTCACGACACTGACATGTGAGCTGTCATCATACATCGTGCGGGACCCTTTGGGGGTTGCCTTGGGCATGCTAACCCTGGTGCCTCTGCAAACTTTGCACCCCATATACATCACTAAATATCTGTTTAATTCAGTCCAGTGGATGCATAATGCACATATATATAAAAGTTACAATCGATACGTTGTATCACCGTCCACAATGTTTCAACCTTAAAGTTTCTAAACAAATACGCTGCAGGATATTACTCAAGGCGACTGAGCATTTAACGTACTTCACAAATGGATTTCCTAAGGCTAAAACGCTTACAAACATATCTCTGTAGATCAATACGTCCCCGAGGATGCTACAGAGTGACAGCAAGTGACGACAAAATTCCGGAACGTAGCAGCAGTCAACAACTTCACGAAGCCCAGTGATTCATTACATTCCAAAAAAATATCTAAATAAAGTTCGGCACGAGCGCGCTCACGTGCTGACCTATTGGCGAGTTAAAGGACTACCACTCCCAACAGGCTCCCAGATGTCTCCGCGTGCCTGCTCACCACATCCATAACTGGTTAAAGCAGCGATTAAAGGAGTTAAAATCCCCTTGTCCAGAAAACCCAGTACTTGTACCCTACACCCCCCCCCCCCTCCCCCCCCCGCCTTCTCACTGCACCTGCCTGGCACACATTTGGTTGCAGAAGCACCGCACTCCTTACGATTTGGTACGCGATAAAAAACGGAGCCTGGCAGTCTTTAGGCCAGCATGGCATGGGTTAAACTGGGTGCTGGAGATGATTCAAAACACTTTAATCTTCTGGAAAGCCGGGCACTGGCCTACTTACGCCTTTCTCTGCCAGGGGAGGGGATTGGACTGAACTCATTTCTTTATAGAGCGGCGATTTGTGTAAAAGGGTTAAAAGACAAAAAAAAATTAATAAAAAATAACTCCAAAGTTTCAGCGCTGAAGGGGTTAAAAAAAATCAATGCTGCCCTCCACCCCTATAACTGTCATTGAAAAGGGGGCCAAGGAAGGGAGGGCACTTGTCCCTTTTTTTAGCCTGGAAACACGCTTTTCCAGCCGTGCGGCATGTCAAGGGTTAACACCCAATTCAAAGGTCTCGGTGCTTCCACCTTCACCACCCCGGAGGGGTAAGCTGAAACAACCCAATTCATGCTCCCGCCAGACCCTTTTGCTTGCATTGGCCCCCCCTCTTAACTCTTGCCATCCTGCAGGGCTGCCCTCCCAAAAAATGAGCATGTTAACCCACTGCGCCGAAGAACGCAGCAACAGCGTTAAGCCTCCCCTTAACCCCCTTCTCCCTCTCCTAGGCCGACACCACGCTGACATGTCGCAGAGCTGCCAGGCATGTCTGAGCAAAAAAAAAAAAAAGAATTAAAAATATTCTTTTCTTTTTTTGCTGAAATTTAAAGAGCTGCAGAAATTCAGCCGGATCTATTTAATAACGCCAGCGCCGCCGCCGCCCCCCTCCCCAAACCCCGCCAGCATGTCGGCTCAAGTCAGGCGTGCACAATCAGCATTGTAACTTCAGCATAAACATGGCTTCAGTCCATACTTTACCCCCTTTCCATACGTCTGCGCGCTCCTCCTGCAGGGTCGTAGAAAAATGCAATAAAAAACCCCGCTGCATCCGGGCCGATCTTCCAAACCCCTAAACCCCCCTTCGGAGACCGTCCATATCTTACATTTGCCCAGGTAATCCGGAGGACAGAGCTTCTCTGCGGATCGCTGATAGGGGCAGTCTGCTTTGTCATTGAGGCTGTCCTGTATATTGCTTCCTTCTCTCAACGTTTAGGTCTTTTTTTTTTTTTTTTTTTTTCAAGCTCCTTCCCAGAGAATTCTGGGTAAACTGGCTACACAAGTTCCTACTCATAGTGTTTACCATTGCATCACAGAACCTGCGGATCCACGCCTTTTAAAGGGCCAGCCTTTGCTCGTCCTTAAAAGAAAAAAAAAAAAAAGAATACAGAAAAGGACAATACATAAAAGTTTGTGCTCTTTGTAAACAAATAAAAATTTTGTTCCGATTTCAATTTTTTATTTTTTTTAGTTTTAGAATTTTTTTGATTCATTGCATAACATGTTGCTGGACACAAAAGGACATTATGTAACGCGTCCTGAAAAATATGCAATATAAGCAAAAAAAGAAACAAAAAAAGTAGCGTTTAGTAATTCCTCTTGAGACACATGAATAACTATAAGTCATTTTTTTTTCTAATATTTAAATAAAACTAAACAGTTTATTTTTCATATTTAGATTTCACTTTGCGAATCAATTTATAATCGTTCAAATTTTGAGCTATTTAATATGATAATAAAAATATAAGTAAGAAATTTCCTTTTTTTTTTTTCTCAACTTTTTTTAATGCAGACTTTTTATTTCCTTTATTTTCTTTTATATCTTTGCAAATTTTTCCCATAACCTTTATGAACTTTGGCACAAAAGAAACTTGTTTGTCACGCCCTTGTAAAACTGGGGCTGCTCTGCCACCTATACAGTAAAAGGGTTTATGTGTACATTTGTTCTGAAACTTCAAACCATATTAAAAAAAATGTAAAAATAGAAACAGAACTATAACTACAATATGACAGTTTTTAGAATACCTTATATGAGAAAATGGAAGAAGCATGGGAGAGACAACAAGAAATCTTTGAGACCCCCATCATCATCTTGGCTATCTCATACAGAAATTGCAGCTATTTATCATGTGATTAGTTCTGCAGATTCTTCTCATGTAACATTGTTACTGTTTTGCTCCAAAATTTTAATTTTTATAATTTTGTAAATCCACCTGTGGCTTTCAGCACTGCCTGAATCCTTCTGGGCATGGTCTCCATCAGATTCAAGCATGTCTCGACCGAAATCTGTTCTCAGGTCTTTTCTACACGTTCCCACGGTTGGTGCATACTGGGCGACTCACTTGGGTATGAATACAGCTTTTTCTTTTCTTTTTTCAGCTTCAACTCTACCCATAAGTGTCCGATTGGGTTGAGGTCTGGGGACTGTGGTGGACAATCCAGCACCTCTACGTCATTGAACCATTTCTTCACCAATCTTAATGTAAGCTTCGGGTCATTGTCCTGCTGGAACACTATGTCGTCCTTTTCATACCCATAGTACTCAAGTATACGAAGCAACTCATCTTGTAGGATACTCACATATAGCTCAGCATTTAAACCACCACCGATCCTGGTCAAGTATCCAATGTCTTTGGCTGTGAAACAACCCCATATCTTCAGGCTTCCTCCACCGAACTTAATGGTTCCTTCAATTTCTTGATCCGTTAGCCCCATTTTCCCTGGTTTCTTCCAGACCCATTTGCACCCATCAGAGTCCAGTCTGTTGACTTTCATCTCATCGCTCCAGATCACCCGTTTCCAATCTTTTACCGTCCATTGTTAATACTTTTTGGGAAACTCGAGCCGATGCTTCTTATTATGATACTGATGTCGAGGCTTCTTCACCTTTTTTCGGGCCACCATTCCAGACTTGTGTAATGCACATTGCATGCTGCTTGCTTGGATGTCTGTGATCTCACTATTACGAAGCATACGAGCCGCCTCCACTGCCGTGTGTGTCGCCCCAGTACTGATAGACCTTGTGATGAGCCGACTTGTTGACCCCGATTTTTTGCCTGGACATCCACCTCTTGGCTTTGGAATGGATGGACGGACTTCATTTCATATTCTTCCAACTGTCATGGCCTCACATGATGCAGCTTAACAATTTTCTTGTCCGAGATACCGCTATCAATGAGCAAAACGGTAAATGCAGTTACATGAGAAGAATCTCCAGAACTAATCATATGCTAAATAGCTGCAATTTATGTATGAGATAGCCAAGATGATTGTCTATAAAATGCTGGGAGTCTCATCTTCTATGCTGAAGTGGATGGAAATATGGAGCCTGAAAGTCAAAAGTTCTCAATATTGTTACCCTTTAACTCGTCAGTGTAACTACTATAATACTGCCTCCTATGTACAAGAATATAACTACTATAATACTGCTCCTATGTACAAGAATATAACTACTATAATACTGCCTCCTATGTACAAGAATATAACTACTATAATACTCCCTCCTATGTACAAGACTATAACTAGTATAATACTGCTCCTATGTAAAGAATATAACTACTATAATACTGCCTCCTATGTACAAGAATATAACTACTATAATACTGCTCCTATGTACAAGAATATAACTACTATAATACTGCTCCTATCTACAATAATATAACTACTATAATACTGCTCCTATGTATAATAATATAACTACTATAATACTGCCTCCTATGTACAAGAATATAACTACTATAATACTGCCTCCTATGTACAAGAATATAACTACTATAATACTGCTCCTATGTACAAGAATATAACTACTATAATACTGCTCCTATGTACAAGAATATAACTACTATAATACTCCCTCCTATGTACAAGACTATAACTAGTATAATACTGCTCCTATGTAAAGAATATAACTACTATAATACTGCCTCCTATGTACAAGAATATAACTACTATAATACTGCTCCTATGTACAAGAATATAACTAGTATAATACTGCTCCTATGTACAAGAATATAACTAGTATAATACTGCTCCTATGTACAAGAATATAACTACTATAATACTGCTCCTATGCACAAGAATATAACTACTATAATACTGCTCCTATGTACAATTATATAACTACTATAATACTGTCCCAGTGTACAAGAATATAACTACTATAATACTGCTCCTATGTACGAGAATATAACTACTATAATACTGCTCCTATGTACAAGAATATAACTACTATAATACTGCTCCTATGTACAAGAATATAACTGCTATAATACTGCCTCCTATGTACAAGAATATAACTACTATAATACTGCTTCTATGTACAAGAATATACCTACTATAATACTGTCTCCTATGTACAAGAAAATAACTACTATAATACTGCCTCCTATGTACAAGAATATAACTACTATAATACTGCCTCCTATGTACAAAAATATAACTACTATAATACTGTTCCTATGTACAAGAATATAACTATTATAATACTGCTCCTATGTACAAGAATATAACTACTATAATATTGCTCCTATGTACAAGAATATAACTACTATAATACTGCTCCTATGTATAAGAATATAACTACTATAATACTGCTCCTATGTACAAGAATATAACTACTATAATACTGCCTCCTATGTACAAGAATATAACTACTATAATACTGCTTCTATGTACAAGAATATACCTACTATAATACTGTCTCCTATGTACAAGAATATAACTACTATAATACTGCCTCCTATGTACAAAAATATAACTACTATAATACTGTTCCTATGTACAAGAATATAACTATTATAATACTGCTCCTATGTACAAGAATATAACTACTATAATACTGCTCCTATGTACAAGAATATAACTACTATAATACTGCTCCTATGTACAAGAATATAACTACTATAATACTGCTTCTATGTATAAGAATATAACTACTATAATACTGCTCCTATGTACAGGAATATAACTACTATAATACTGCTTCTATGTATAAGAATATAACTACTATAATACTGCTCCTATGTACAAGAATATAACTACTATAATACTGCCTCCTATGTACAATAATATAACTATTATACTGCCTCCTATGTAGAAGAATATAACTACTATAACACATCTCCATGCACATGCCCTATGGTTGTCTGGGGCTGCCAAAAATCGGGAGGTTTGGCTGATGTTTGTGTAATGGGCATGCCAGGCTTACATCTTGTGCCACTTGAAAGGTGATCATACACAACAGATAAACGTTGGTGGCAAGTCTGGAAAATGTAATTGTACGGGCCAACCATAGGGCATGTGCATGGGGGTGTCCTGAGTTTCTCTTGGGAGGAATGAACGATCGGACATGTTGAAATTTAACAGGCCTGATCCTCTTTTCTAGAGGTGCCCTAACTATCCTAGATGGCAAATGTTGGGAGGAAAGAAGGATCAGGCATGTTTTCATGGGGTATAAGAGTTGTCTGACAGCAGCTTACTCCCCTCTCCACACTCTGCTCACCCGAGCAGAGTGTGCCAGTGTACGGCAGATCAGGAGGAACAGCTGTGGCCAAAAACAAGTTTTCAGACCAAAAGTATCTTAAGGAATAAGGCTAGCTTAAAGGTGCCTATGCACATCAGAGGAAACGTTCCGTACTTAAACGTTCCGTCCCACTGTTAAGACCTCTGCTTGCTGTCAATGAATAATGACATGTTTCTGAGGCTGATAACCATATATACTTAGTACATCACACAGCTGAGGTTTTGTTGCCATTGTATTCCATCCAGACAATCCTCTGGACCGGATACAAATTAAAACAATGCACTGAAACATTGTAACAAACTACCAAGACAGGAAAGACATTTGTGCTGCTGCTCTTATCTAAACTGGAGACAATTGTATCAAACCCCCAGCTGTGAGAGGTCTCAGTTTGCAACTTCTGATGTGCATTGTATTCCAGTTTCTTACCGTTTTCAAGACTGCTTGCTGTCTTTGAATGGAAACACTCTTATTTACATTCAAGGGCTGGAAACCTACACAGGACAAAAACTTCTCACAGCTGAGGGGTTTGGTACAATAGTAAGTTAAACAGCCAGGACTCCAAACTGATACATCTTACCCACAGTGCTACATTTTTAGCATCATATCAGAGATTTGAGCTGCTGCTGTGTGTAGGTCACAGGATTTCCTTCACCGACACACTGTAACAAACCCATCAGCTGTGTGCTCAGGAAATGGTCAGATTTTTTTTTGTTTCCAACTGTAACAATAATTCTATTCTCAGCAAGTAGAAATCTTCATAACAACGAGGAACCGAAACAAAACTCAATCTGAAACGTGATAACATTTTCAAGGATCAAAGGGGTTTCCCAGTCCCTAGTGAGGGCAAATGATGGGTGCAGTCATGATGAGTCATCTGAAAAGTCATTATTTAAGTTTTTTTTAAAGGGGTTGTCTAGAATTTGAAATACAAGGATACTTTCTTCCAAAAACAGCGCCACACCTGACTGCAGGCTGTGGGTGGTATTGCAGCTCATCTCCGTTGAAGTGAATGGAGCTGGGCTGCAATACCCCACACGATGGCCTATAATTTAGGTGACCTCCTCTGGCCAATGAGCTACAGAAAAATTGTCTCTTTCTATGTAGAGACCCACACATTAATCAGAAATTGTCACTCTGGACACTTGATGGGACTAAGTGTCCCTACTAACAAAGTATCTGCATACTTTGGTCTGTAGTAAAGAAGTGGTCTGGTTTAGGGAACCCAAAACCTGTTAGGACTTCTTCAGTTTATAAAGGGGGGGGGGGGGGGCAATTTGGGACCACTATTAGTTGACGAAAAGAGAGTAGCTACAAATAGCATCCCTCTATGGAGGACCAAACTCATCAGTTCAATGCATGGCCAGCTTATTGATTTCAATGAGAACAGTGCAATACCTCACTTCTCCTGTGGGGGAGCTGCAGGGAGATTGAACACTTACTGTTAACATGTCTCACTGATTACAGCTGATCATTGAGGGTCAAAGCAGCAAAATAACTTGTGATCAACTTATCATGGGGGGAGGGCCTCCAATAAAAAAAGGGGTTGTCAAAGTGGAGAACCCCTTTAACCCTATAGTAAAGCCATCTTGGTAAGTGACTTCAGAAACACACGAGAATAAAATCAGCAGCAGGGAATAAAATCAGCAGCACGCCCCGGTTAAGAAAACCTAAAATGTTAGAGCTTTCTCAGTTTATAAAAAGGGAGGAGTCCAAATTTGGCACCATCATCAACTGCCAAGAGAGATGAGTGTCTACAAAGAGCGTCTCTCTTTGGAGGACCAAGCCCATCAGTTCATTGCAAGGCCAGCTTATCGATTTCAAGGGGGACAGTGCAATACCTCACTTTTCCTGTGGGGGAGCTGCAGGGAGGTTGAACACTTGTTGCTAACAGCTGATCACTGAAGGTCCAAGGTGTAAAATAACTTGGGATTAACCTATCATAGGGAGGCCCTCCAACAACGAAAAAGGTTTGTCAAAGTGGAGAACCCCTTGATAAGTGACTTCAGAAGAAAGTCAGCAGCAGGGACTAATAGCTTGGTTTAGAAAATCTAAAAACTTAGGGCTTTCTAAGTTTATAAAAGGGGTGGGGGTTCCCAATTTAGGATCCTCAACAATTGACCAGAAAGGAGAGTGGCTACAAAGAGTGTCTCTCTTTGGAGGACCAAGCTCATCAGTTTATTGCATGGCCAGCTTATCGATTTCAAGGGGGGCAGTGCAATACCTCACTTCTCCTGTGGGGGAGCTGCAGGGAGGTTGAACACTTGTTGCTAACAGCTGATCACTGAAGGTCCAAGGTGTAAAATAACTTGGGATCAACCATAGTGAGGCCCTCCAACAACGAAAAAGGTTTGTCAAAGTGGAGAACCCCTTGATAAGTGACTTCAGAAGAAAGTCAGCAGCAGGGACTAATAGCTCGGTTTAGAAAATCTAAAAACTTAGGGCTTTCTAAGTTTATAAAAGGGGTGGGGGTTCCAATTTAGGATCCTCAACAATTGACCAGAAAGGAGAGTGGCTACAAAGAGTGTCTCTCTTTGGAGGACCAAGCTCATCAGTTCATTGCATGGCCAGCTTACTTATTTCAATGAGAACTGTGTAATACCTCACTTCTCCTGTGGGGGAGCTGCAGGGAGACTGAACACTGGTTGCTAACAGGTGATCACCGAAGGTTCAAGCCAAAAAATAACTTGTGGTCAACTTATCTATTGGGGGGCCTCCAATAACAAAAAAAAAAAAGGTTTGTCAAAGTCGAGAACCCCTTTAATCCTATATTAAAGCCATCCTGATAAGCCACTTCAGAAACACAGAGAAGAAAGTCAGCAGCCGCCTGGTTCTCCTTAAGAAGCTAAGTTTGTAACCTTCAGATGTAGTTTGGAGCAGGTTATAAAGTGCTCAGCTTATCCCACAGGCCGATAAGGATCTTTGGAAATGTATCAGAAAGGTCAGCCCTGCAGCATGTTAGCACCTACAAAACAAAGCAAACGCTAATCCACCGCCCAGCAGTTATCACTGACACAAAGAAGAAAGCAAAGTTTACTTGAAAGGCAAAGATTACGCTGTTTACCAATAATGCTCGCTCAGGGCGGCCATGGTAGCCCAGATTAACCCCTGATAGGACACACGTTCCCATATGTCATCATGACCGGAACTTTTCAGCTTAGACAGTCTCCATTATTTCATTTATGACCATGTTCACGCAAGGCATACCGCCAAACTGTCCCGTACTTGGCGAGAGAGTCTCATATTTTAGTGGCTGTCCTGTGGTCCTGCCCAGCTCAGCAAGCGGGATGATGTCACCGCACTGCATCTGCTGCCATAAAGCCGAATGTGCTCCATTCATCGGAGGAATG
Organism: Bufo gargarizans; assembly: GCF_014858855.1. Lineage (NCBI taxonomy): Eukaryota > Metazoa > Chordata > Amphibia > Anura > Bufonidae > Bufo > Bufo gargarizans. The sequence goes on along the minus strand of NC_058083.1, from coordinate 46,313,802 downwards.
GGGCAAGGTGAGTGTTACTATTCTCCCCTGCTACATTCTTGTGAGGGGGTCACTGTATGGGGGCAATTTACTATGTGGGGCACTATGGGGGCATCTTACTGTGACAGGGCACTAAAGGGGCATAAATACTGTGAATGGGCAGTAAGAGGGAATAATTACTGTGTGGGGGCACAAAAGGGACTGGTCATGAATACATAAGCATTGGGTGGAGTGAGAGGTGTGGCTTAGTGTAAAAAAAAAAAAAATTGCCGCTTCCACTGTCCTTAATTGGGCTTTTCAAAAGTTGGGAGGTATGCTGATGTTACAGGCGTAATTAACACAAAATTGTACGTCTATACAATGACTCCATCAGCAGAATAGTGAATGCAGCTCTGGAGTATAATACAGGATGTAACTCAGGATCAGTACAGGATAAGTAATGTAATGTATGTACACAATGACTCCACCAACAGAATAGTGAGTGCAGCTCTGGAGTATAATACAGGATGTAACTCAGGATCAGTACAGGATAAGTAATGTAATGTATGTACACAGTGACTGTACCAGCAGAATAGTGAGTGCAGCTCTGGAGTATAATACAGGATGTAACTCAGGATCAGTACAGGATAAGTAATGTAATGTATGTACACAGTGACTGCAACAGCAGAATAGTGAGTGCAGCTCTGGAGTATAATACAGGATGTAACTCAGGATCAGTACAGGATAAGTAATGTAATGTATGTACACAGTGACTGCAACAGCAGAATAGTGAGTGCAGCTCTGGAGTATAATACAGGATGTAACTCAGGATCAGTACAGGATAAGTAATGTAATGTATGTACACAGTGACTCCTCCAGCAGAATAGTGAGTGCAGCTCTGGAGTATAATACAGGATGTAACTCAGGATGAGTACAGGATAAGTAATATATACAGTGACTCCACCAGCAGAATAGTGAGTGCAGCTCTGGAGGATAATACAGGATGTAACTCAGGATCAGTACAGGATAAGTAATGTAATGTATGTACACAGTGACTGTACCAGCAGAATAGTGAGTGCAGCTCTGGAGTATAATACAGGATGTAACTCAGGATCAGTACAGGATAAGTAATGTAATGTATGTACACAGTGACTGCAACAGCAGAATAGTGAGTGCAGCTCTGGAGTATAATACAGGATGTAACTCAGGATCAGTACAGGATAAGTAATGTAATGTATGTACACAGTGACTGCAACAGCAGAATAGTGAGTGCAGCTCTGGAGTATAATACAGGATGTAACTCAGGATCAGTACAGGATAAGTAATGTAATGTATGTACACAGTGACTCCTCCAGCAGAATAGTGAGTGCAGCTCTGGAGTATAATACAGGATGTAACTCAGGATGAGTACAGGATAAGTAATATATACAGTGACTCCACCAGCAGAATAGTGAGTGCAGCTCTGGAGGATAATACAGGATGTAACTCAGGATCAGTACAGGATAAGTAATGTAATGTATGTACACAGTGACTCCTCCAGCAGAATAGTGAGTGCAGCTCTGGAGTATAATACAGGATGTAACTCAGGATGAGTACAGGATAAGTAATATATACAGTGACTCCACCAGCAGAATAGTGAGTGCAGCTCTGGAGGATAATACAGGATGTAACTCAAAAAAAGTCACTCAACTCGATCATTTAAACTACAGGGGTTTTCCGGGCTCTTGATAATAATGACCTAGCCTCAAAATAGTAATTGATATCAGACTGGTGGGGGCCCAACACCCGACAACGCAATTTGTTGTAGCTACTGGCGCATAAACTACCACTTTTAACACAGCCATAAGCACAGCTCCATTTAGAGTGTAGTGGTCGCGGCAGGTCACATTCAAGCGAATAAGAGCTGACCCTCAATAACCTGGCATGGACACTACATTTTGAATGGAGCTGATATTGATGAGGTATCCTCGGGACAAGTCATCATTATCATCACTTTAGTTCTATCTATGAACTCTTGAATGGCCTCTAAATGGTGAAAATACTGACACTGGCAACGTGGACACCATGGCATAAAGAGGCTAATGTCTCAAAGTAATTTGTCATCATCTAATCATTACTATAGACTCATTCCAAGAAATAGGAACCGTCTCCTGTTTCTTGGGCCACAGCACTGTAACATGTATGTACGTTAGATTATAGAAAAGCAGAACCAGAGAAGGAAACAAAGAGGCCACGTGGTCTCTGGTCATTTTTCAAGTGCTGAAGTGCAGGATTTCACAATTTACTATAGGATTTCACAAAATACCTCAACTTTGCAATCCAGATTAAAAAATTCAACCAATCGAGGTTATTATTCTACTACGGGCAATCATAGGACTAGGTAAATCAAGATTTGAGATTTACCACACTACTAGGGTCATCCTGAGGAGCACCTCATGGGGTTCTGAGGAGCATCATGGTATAGCTCTTCAAAGGAAAATTTTAGCTAGGACATTGAAAAAGTCAGTTTGGAAGAAGACAAAATTCAACCCAACATCCCTAGAATGGAGCAATTATCCTTGAGTCTGTCTACGACCACTTCAAGAACAATAACAAATCTCCCAAGTGAGCACACAAGGCCAAGCTAGCATATCTACTTAGCACTACTTAATCTTCTTTCAATCTGTGAGACCAAGGTCTCAAAAAGTTGAGGTCTTTATGACTGGACACAAGTCAAGAAATGTTATAAATGTCTGAGCACATCTCAAATACAGGAATTGTTGAAATTTGCTGTCATTGAATTTCTTCTTGAATACAACATGTTATAGAGGGGTAGAGTCCATATACCATGTTCTTAGACAAGATCTCCACCTTAGATGTCCATGTTTCACCATTTTTCAGTCCTCATAGTAACCACGTCTAGTCTCCTAACAGACCGAACTGTAATTCTCATAGGGCCATGGGAAATAACAGTGTAGGAAGGCTCCATCTAGGAAGAATAAAGTGTAATGAGGTTCTTTGAGGAAAAGGATAGGATATTGAGGGCCTACTCATGATTAACAGGGAAGGAGACTCCACCCATGAAGAGAATAACATAGGGGGGATCTACCCATGATTAGAACAGGGTAGGATGATACAGACATGAGGAGAATAGTACAGTGAAGGACCACCCATGATTAGAAGAGGGCAAGGGTCTCCACCCATGAGGAGAATACCATAGGGAGGATCTGCCCATAATTAGAACAGGGTAGGGTGATCCAAACATAAAGAGAGTAGTATAGCAAAGGTCACCCATGAATAGAACAGGGCAGGAGACTCCACCCATGAAAATAAGATAGGGAACATACACCCATGATTAGGGCAGGGTAGGAGACTCCACCCACAAAGAGAATAGCATAGGGAGGATCTGCCCGTAATCACAACAGGGTAGGATGCTTCACAAAAAGCAGAAGAAGCAGTTATGGAAATTGGCTTTCAGTCCTTGGCTATGTTTGGAGGCTGTGTGCTTATACTAGGGATGGAATGTATATTAGTATAAATAAAAGGGATTTAACATCTGTTGACATTGGATCCAGAAGACCAGGATACAGTAACTCCTAGGTCTGGACATGTGAGACCTCCTGTGTGTTCTGCTCTAATGGCTTACTTTTTGGGAACAGGAAGTGCAGGACCCTTGTTTCTGTGATCAGTGGGTTTCTCAATTTTTAGAGTCCCTACATTTACCTACCAATTACAATGCATCAATTTGCTCCAACCACTGACCAACTGACCTCAATGTAAGAAACAAAGTGGGTCAAATGAAAGGTTGTGGTGCAAACAGAGCCTTACTATGGGGTTCTCATCAACCTTTTTAGACTTCTGCTTACTGTGACTTTGGATCACCAGTAGAAATGGTTAGGGGAGGTGACAATTACTAGGAATGGGTAATAATGGATAAGGTTTACAAAATTCCATATTCACAGCTTATCCAATAGTTAAAATCTCACCGATCTCGAGCTGGCTTATCTGGATAATAGCATCTTACTTGTATAATAGTGTCTTACTTTTGTCTTTTTTCCATTATTATCCATGAACTAGATTATTGCAGGTACTGTGCTGCATCTGTCATGAGAGCTGATGAAGTATAGTCTTCATGTGTCCCCAGACACTTTGCTGTCTCCCACACAATGCTGCAGTGCGGATTTCTCAAGGGACGAGTAAGTCAGAGGGAATCACATTCATGAAGATAGAGTATAGACATATTCTGGTAGTGGGGGTCTATCCCAACGCTAGGGCAATACATTTTCATTTTTCAAACTACAAGAACAGGGGCTTGAAGGACACCTTGCAACAGGGGCAAGATTATCATGGAGTGGTAACACTGCACCTGAGATTGCAAGGTTTTTGCATTATTGTCACCTTGCTAAATATCAGGTTTGTCCTTTAAGATCTAAGACATCATGAGATCATTATGGTTTAGTCTAGTGCTTTCAGTATGACATGTCCTTGTTGGATAACCTAGACAACCTCTATTCTTAATTAGAGTTTTTTTAGTATTGTCCACCAGTCATCATTCACCTCAGTTAGCCAGATTACATCTTCCTCTAGATGCCCCATTAGGAAATGGACTTGGAGGCCATTTTGCAAATTCCTTTGGGTCACATTGGAGGGATTGTCCATGATCACCCGTATACCAGGGGACCTTCCACATGTCCAAAGTGGACATCCCTTTTAAGTTCATCCTATAGAGGGCTCATAGTTCAACTTTCAACTAGAATCTTAGAAGTGTTGTAACTGTAGTCCTATGCATGGAGACTACTTTAGTCAGTAGCAAGATCACATGGCTGAAAATTGTTAAAAACTGGAAAGGTAGACTTCATGTTTTACTTTTCAAACATGACTGACCATAGGGAAGTTGGATTTTCCAGCATTTCTGTAATTTCCCCCCAAAGTCAATGACTGAAGTATGTGACTTGGCTTGATTTCTGACTTCCTATTTGGACATTGACTATCCTGACCTCCTGCCTGGTTGTGTAGAATCTCCATCCCTTTACATAGTATGGTTAAATTCTCAGGTCTATCAAGTTCAATCAAGGGATGGTTGGGAAAACCAAGGGATTGGTGGTGGGGAGAACCACTGGATTGGTGGGAAAAAACAATTGAGAGGTAGAGAGAAAGAAGGGATGGGTGGGGAAAAAAATAAAGCATGGGATGGGAGAACTAAGGAATTGCGGGGAAAAAAAATAGGATTGGGTTCGGTGGAGAAAAACTAATGGATGGGTGGGGAGAACCTTGGGACTGGTGGGAAAAAACAAAAACAAAGAATGGGTAGGGAGAACTAAGGTATGGATGTGGAAAAACAAAGGTATGGGTAATGAGAACCAAAAGCTGGGTGGGGAGAACCAAGGGATAGGTGGGGAAAAACAAAGCATGGGTGAGGAGAACAAAGGGATGGGTGTGGAAAAACAAATGTATGGGTAAGAAGAACCAAAAGATGGGTGGTGGGGAAAAACCAAAGGATGGGTGGGGAGAACCAAGAGATAGGTGGGGGAAAAACAAGGCATGGGTGGGGAGAACAAAGGGATGGGTGTGGAAAAACAAAAGGGATGGGTAAGGAGAACCAAAGGATGAGTAGAGGAAAACCAAAGGATGGGTTAAGAGAACCAAGGGATAGGTGGGAAAAAACATAACATGTGTAGAGAGAACCAAGGGATGGGTGTGAAAAACCAAGGGAAGGGTGGAAAAAACCAAGAGAAGGGTGGGAAAAACCAAGCGATTGGAGGTGGGGGGATGGAAGCTGGGTCCCCTAATCCTGTTCTCACATCAGCTGTTGCTTCTAATGACTATTTTGAGATAGCAACCTTAGTATTGCTACCAGGGAAGTCCATGACTCAACTCTTCAGTCCACCTACACCAAACCCATCAGTAACTATTTTTGCTAACCTCTGTGACAATTTACCTGCTAAATGTGAACTCCTAAATGGTGGAAAGGAAAAGACGACACAACTATTACATGAGCAAACACCGGTATGTTGGCTGTGCCAATCAATCCACACCCTCATCTCCATGAAATATGTGTGGACTTAAAGGGATCTGTGGAGGCCCATGATCAGCAAGTTGAGGGACCTATTCAAATCTCTTCATCATATATTCATTGCCTTGTTAAAGTATATGCCTCCCACCTGAACGTTTTCACCTTTTTTAATGTATTGACTACCATCCTCTGGTCTTCATGGGTCCGGATTGCCACCACTACAGTATTGCAATACATTCAAATAAATATGCAATCACGAAAAACATGGTTGCTTTAAGTCCTCCAGAGCAGGGGTGACTCAATGCAGGGCCATCTCTTAGAGCAAATGCGAAGACATCTAGTTGTCCCTATAGGGCCCACGGACCAGGGTTGTCCCTTTGATGTCATAGTGATCCACGTTCACAACGCTAACTAGTCATACGTCCCGTCTGTGCGAGAATCACAATTTGCGAGAAAAAAATAACGCAGCCTAAAAAGTGAAAGCAAAAGCAGAAGGCAAATCTGCTGACTATGATACAGAGGGAATGATCAAAGGACATGAAGAATTCATTTACAGCCTCCAGGAAGGCAAGCCACGACATGTCAGGGAGGCTGACCGGCTGATGTATGGGACTGTGCACAAGGGTCACATGACACACAACTCCCACAATGGCAGAGGTGCTGCAGCGCTGACAAGCAATGTGATTTAAAGCGGCGCGCTTTGATGAATGCGGGCTCTGCCCATTACCAGGCACTATCTCCTTATATGTTTAGCACCTACTTAATATTTTCACATTGGAAACCATCAGTAAGCTGCTACTGACTGATCCTTTATCCTTATAATGTGTAAGCATAGCTGGCAGATCTTATATCAGAGAAGACAATGTATCATTTTCTGTAAATATTGCTCCCACCATAACATGGATGCATCTATGGGGGAGAACGTGCATCAATGCATGGCTGTGGTCTTCAACCTTCAGACTACAATTCCCAGCATGCCCTGACAGCAGATGAGGAGCCATAGCCTGGAGGCTAAATATTCAAGATTTATCCTCAGGAGGAGCCATCAGTAACTGATCGATGAGTGCTGTGGCCTCTTCATAGTATACCGGTCACAGCGCCGATAGTGGTTATGCTTGGTACTGCAGCTCAATCCCACTCACATGAATAGGACTGAGCTGAGGAAGGCCATGTGACTGATGGACATGACGTCACAGCCCGCGCCCAGACACTGGGCCCAGACACCTAATATTCTTTACCACTCCCCTGGTCCAGGCTTTGCCATTTCCATTGTATTCTCTGATGAGAGCTCACACTTCACACCTGTTCTGGTATAGAATAACATTAAACTGTTAAATGGGTTTAATCTTTGTGCAAACTTCTCACTGTGATTTGCCTAATAATAATTTGCATTAGTACGGTAATCCTGTGTAGTTTTCATATTGAAATGTAATGAGCGTGGGATGCGGTGATCAATCTTTGATCTTTTACTTTTTTGAAAGTATAATTTAATTCTAGTTTTAAGGATGCAGATAAGGACAGTGACTTGTGACCTCCAAAGAAAGGAAGAGGATGAATTCTCGCTCGCCCACATCAACTGCAGTCGGGTCATGTGACTTATTCCAATGGTCCAATGTGTTATCTATGATTACGGCTCCATAACAGGGAAAACTGTGAATCAGCAAACTGGTCCAAACCCCCAGACTGGCTTGTTTTTTTGCCATCTTATTCAATGGATTAATAGCCCTATTCCATCTATCCAGCATAGGTCGATTCAAGATTATGAGACATTCCGGATTATCGGATGATCAGAGAAAAGTTTATAAAATTCATTTGTAAGTCTTGTTTGTCTCTACTTTGGCCGAGATCTTTTCCTCCAGACTCCCCCATAGACAAACTAAGCCGAGAGGGCGAGTTTTCTCAATCGAGAGAGGGAATTAAATCACTGTCAGACACCTCTAGCTGATCGGAGTGATGACACTTGGACCCCCACGGATCTAATAATTAAAACCTGTTCTAAGAAAAAATACATCCAATTTACAAAGCTGTATAACTTCTATAAACGGCCAGGACCTTAAAGGGGTTGTCCCACGAAATACATTTTACACTTAAAAAACCAACTCCCCGATCTGAATACTTCTGTAATTGCATGTAATTAGGAATTTAATATAGCCACTGAGTTATTCAATAAAATCTATCTGTATAGCGCCACCTGCTGTTTGTTCTTTTTCTTATTTCTTCGTCCTGCTCACTTAGAAGGCCGCACATGCTCAGTTTCATCCTTTAACTGCTTCCTGAGCTGTGATAGGGAGATCATGGACACGCCCCCTTAGCTGTGATAGGGAGAGCATGGACACACCTCCTGAGCTGTGATAGGGAGAGCTGAGACACGCCTCCTGAGCTGCAGCAGAAAGGACACGCCCCTTGAGCTGTCAGCTTGATATAAATCTAGCAGAGCAATGAATGTGGAGATCTCTGGATCCATGTGAGGTACAGGGCTGGTTCTAGTCATGTCCTATATGATGTCTGATTTTTATTCTTTATATTAGTCATGGAGTAACCCCTTTAGGCCACATTCACACGACCGCGGTGCCAACGTCCCTGTGTTGTGGACCGCAACCCGCAGGCCTGCAAAACACAGGCACTGGTCATGTGAACTCCGGATCGCAGTGCGGACCCACTGACTTCAATGGGTCCGCGATCTGAAAGATGCGGCGAAAGATAAGACATGTTCTACCTTTTGCGAAACTGAGACATGGACCCAGAAGTACATAGAAGGGCTTCTGTGTGTTTCCAGGTTTCCACACTACAAACCATAGGACATGTCCTATCTTTCACTGCATCTTGTGGATCATGGACCCATTGAAGTCAATACAGAGTTCACATAACCAGTGCCCGTGTTTTGCGGATCTGCGGTCTGCAACACAGGCACGGCGGCACCATGGTCATGTGAAAGCAGCTTTAATATTATGGCAGTCCACACGAATAAACCACTTACCGCAATATACTGTTATGGTCTTAATTATGATGGCATTGTGGTGGCACAAATAAGGCGACAGAGACTCTGCCTCCACCAAATCCACTGGTTGTGGTGGGTGTCATCGTATGCAGAATCTTAGAAGGCCTCATTGATTCTGGTAATTGGTGGGGTCTTGGGGACCGGACCCCTCACTGATCTATGGACAGGACATCGATGTTCTGGTTCTGTAATACCTTTTTACGATGGATAACAATGTCGCTTCCCTATGACAACTACTCATGTCACAAGAGACAATATTAGCGAGATGCGTTGGTTCTTCTGTTGACCTCTCAACATAAAATAGTTCACCTAATTGACCAAAAATCCACAATACTGAGTGAGAAGCTGCCAGGTCCAGACCTTGGGATCTAGACTTCTCGTTAGAGCATTCACATTGATTACTTTCGATTTCCAATTTTGTTTGTACTGACTCCGAGCTATCGTTATCCTAACTACTAAGTACTTACCAGTTCCAGCTCCATCTTCGCCAATGGCGGATTACCATATGGCATGTACAAAATCCAAGGTTTGGGCCCTGTATGTTTTGCCAAGTGCCCCGCATTTGCGCCCAAGTATAAGACATGTTCTAGCTTTTTGTGTAGCAGACATACGGATGCAGAAAACACATACAAGATCCATATACTTTCCACATCAGAATTTTTGCTCTGACAATTATCGAACATGTACTATTTTTGGCCGCAAAATGCGGACCATGAACCCATTGAGTCAATGTGTCCACAAAACAAGGACGTTACATGGACGTCATCTGTATTTTGTACGGTTGTGTGCATGAGGCCTAAGGCTGAGCTACGGCATCAGGTAAAACCACACGATATGGATAGGAGAACACTGTTTTGATGACGTTTTTGGCAATTTTGCATGAAAGACCCGACATAAAGAGGCAATACAGACGGTGGAAGGAGGAACAGAAAGGGGCAGGTGCAGAAAGGTGCAAGCTCTGCAAAGATGCCGAAAATTTCTGAGTCCGATGGGAATTACAATCCAAGTTCTTCACAAGTTCACATTAGTTTTTTCTCCATAAGCATAAAAATAACTATGTTAGGCATTCACAATAAAGCAAAGAAGCCACAGTCATGTAGCCATGGCATACCTCCCAACTTTTTGGACGGTCAGGGAGGGACACTTTGGGTTCATTGTGTGAAAGATCAATTTTCCTTCATGTTAATACACTTCAATAGATTTTTTTTTTTACACTATAGTGAAAAATAATTTCTGACTATAAAACATAGAAACATAGAAACCTAGAATGTGTCGGCAGATAAGAACCATTCGGCCCATCTAGTCTGCCCAATATACTGAATACTATGGATAGCCCCTGGCCCTATCTTATATGAAGGATGGCCTTATGCCTATCCCATGCATGCTTAAACTCCTTCACTGTATTTGCAGCTACCACTTCTGCAGGAAGGCTATTCCATGCATCCACTACTCTCTCAGTAAAGTAATACTTCCTGATATTACTTTTAAACCTTTGCCCCTCTAATTTAAAACTGTGTCCTCTTGTAGCAGTTTTTCTTCTTTTAAATATTCTCTCCTCCTTTACCTTGTTGATTCCCTTTATGTATTTAGCAGTTTCTATCATATCCCCTCTGTCTCTTCTTTCTTCCAAGCTATACATATTAAGGTCCTTTAATCTTTCCTGGTAAGTTTTATCCTGCAATCCATGTACCAGTTTAGTAGCTCTTCTCTGAACTCTCTCTAGAGTATCTATATCCTTCTGGAGATATGGTCTCCAGTACTGAGCACAATACTCCAAATGAGGTCTCACTAGTGCTCTGTAGAGCGGCATGAGCGCCTCCCTCTTTCTACTGGTAATGCCTCTCCCTATACACCCAAGCATTCTGTTAGCATCTCCTGCTGCTCTATGACATGGTCTGCCTACCTTTAAGTCTTCTGAAATAATTACTCCTAAATCCCTTTCCTCAGATACTGAGGTCAGGACTGTGTCAAATACTCTATATTCTGCCCTTGGGTTTTTACGCCCCAGGTGCATTATCTTGCACTTATCCACATTGAATTTCAGTTGCCAGAGTTCTGACCATTCTTCTAGTTTTCCTAAGTCCTTTTCCATTTGGTGTATCCCTCCAGGAACATCAACCCTGTTACATATCTTTGTGTCATCAGCAAAAAGACAAACCTTACCATCGAGGCCTTTTGCAATATCACTTATGAAGATATTAAACAAAATTGGTCGCAGTACAGATCCCTGTGGAACCCCACTGGTAACATGACCTTGTTTTGAATGTTCTCCATTGACTACAACCCTCTGTTGTCTGTCACTCAGCCACTGCCTAATCCACTCAACAATATGGGAGTCCATGCTCAATGACTGCAGTTTATTGATAAGTCTTCTGTGTGGGACAGTGTCAAAAGCCTTACTAAAAGTTTCTAAGATCCACATTGTATCAAATAATGAAACAATATACAAGGTGGGTTCTAATAGGAACCAGGCAAACACTTTCAGGATCAATTTTGTAAATGTAATAATGCAAATCTATACCTCAGATCAAAAACAGGACTTGGGTCACAATTAGGGACAGTCCCTCCAAAAGAGGGGTCCAGTTCACCTAGTCTGGGCATCTACTACAAAGCCATGCATTCCACGCTTGTATATATGTAACAGCTACAATAGTGCCACCTATGTGCAAGAATATAACTACTATAATACTGCCTCCTAAGTATAAGAATATAACTACTATAATACTGCCTCCTATGTACAAGAATATAACTACTATAATACTGCCTCTTATGTACAAGAATATAACTGCTATAATACTGCCTCCTATGTACAAGAATATAACTACTATAATACTGCTCCTATGTACAAGAATAAAACTACTATAATACTGCTCCTATGTACAATATAACTACTATAATACTGCTCCTATGTACATGAATATAACTACTATAATACTGACTTATATCAACAAGAATATAACTACTATAATATTGCTCCTATGTACAAGAATATACCTACTATAATACTGCCTCCTATGTACAAGAATATAACTACTATAATACTGCCTCCTATGTACAAGAATATAACTACTATAATACTGCTCCTATGTACAAGAATATAACTACTATAATACTGCTCCTATGTACAATATAACTACTATAATACTGCTCCTATGTACAAGAATATAACTACTATAATACTGCCTCCTATGTACAAGAATATAACTACTATAATACTGCTCCTATTACAAGAATATAACTACTATAATACTGCTCTATGTACAAGAATATAACTACTATAATACTGCTCCTATGTACAAGAATATAACTACTATAATACTGCTCCTATGTACAAGAATATAACTACTATAATACTGCTCCTATGTACAAGAATATAACTACTATAATACTGCTCCTATGTACAAGAATATAACTACTATAATACTGCTCCTATGTACAAGAATATAACTACTATAATACTGCTCCTATGTACAAGAATATAACTACTATAATACTGCTCCTATGTACAAGAATATAACTACTATAATACTGCTCCTATGTACAAGAATATAACTACTATAATACTGCTCCTATGTACAAGAATATAACTACTATAATACTGCCTCCTATGTACAAGAATATAACTACTATAATACTGCCTCCTATGTACAAGAATATAACTACTATAATACTGCTCCTATAGTACAAGAATATAACTACTATAATACTGCTCCTATGTACAAGAATATAACTACTATAATACTGCTCCTATGTACAAGAATATAACTACTATAATACTGCCTCCTATGTACAAGAATATAACTACTATAATACTGCTCCTATGTACAAGAATATAACTACTATAATACTGCTCCTATGTACAAGAATATAACTACTATAATACTGCCTCCTATGTACAAGAATATAACTACTATAATACTGCCTCCTATGTACAAGAATATAACTACTATAATACTGCTCCTATGTACAAGAACTATACTACTATAATACTGCTCCTATGTACAAGAATATAACTACTATAATACTGCTCCTATGTACAAGAATATACTACTATAATACTGCCTCCTATGTACAAGAATATAACTACTATAATACTGCCTCCTATGTACAAGAAACTAACTACTAGTATACTGCTCATATGTACAAGAATATAACTACTATAATACTGCTCCTATGTACAAGAATATAACTACTATAATACTGCCTCCTATGTACAAGAATATAACTACTATAATACTGCTCCTATGTACAAGAATATAACTACTATAATACTGCTCCTATGTATAGAATATAACTACTATAATACTGCTCCTATGTACAAGAATATAACTACTATAATACTGCTCCTATGTACAAGAATATAACTACTATAATACTGCTCCTATGTACAAGAATATAACTACTATATACTGCTCCTATGTACAAGAATATAACTACTATAATACTGCTCCTATGTACAAGAATATAACTACTATAATACTGCTCCTATGTACAAGAATATAACTACTATAATACTGCCTCCTATGTACAAGAATATAACTACTATAATACTGCCTCCTAGTACAAGAATATAACTACTATAATACTGCTCCTATGTACAAGAATATAACTACTATAATACTGCCTCCTATGTACAAGAATATAACTACTATAATACTGCCTCCTATGTACAAGAATATAACTACTATAATACTGCCTCCTATGTACAAGAATATAACTACTATAATACTGCTCCTATGTACAAGAACATAACTACTATAATACTGCCTCCTATGTACAAGAATATAACTACTATAATACTGCTCCTATGTACAAGAATATAACTACTATAATACTGCCTCCTATGTACAAGAATAGAACTACTACTATATACTGCTCCTATGTACAAGAATATAACTACTATAATACTGCTCCTATGTACAAGAATATAACTACTATAATACTGCTCCTATGTACAAGAATAGAACTACTATAATACTGCTCCTATGTACAAGAATATAACTACTATAATACTGCTCCTATGTACAAGAATATAACTACTATAATACTGCTCCTATGTACAAGAATATAACTACTATAATACTGCTCCTATGTACAAGAATATAACTACTATAATACTGCTCCTATGTACAAGAATATAACTACTATAATACTGCTCCTATGTACAAGAATATAACTACTATAATACTGCTCCTATGTACAAGAATATAACTACTATAATACTGCTCCTATGTACAAGAATATAACTACTATAATACTGCTCCTATGTACAAGAATATAACTACTATAATACTGCCTCCTATGTACAAGAATATAACTACTATAATACTGCTCCTATGTACAAGAATATAACTACTATAATACTGCCTCCTATGTACAAGAATATAACTACTATAATACTGCTCCTATGTACAAGAATATAACTACTATAATACTGCTCCTATGTACAAGAATATAACTACTATAATACTGCTCCTATGTACAAGAACTATAACTACTATAATACTGCCTCCTATGTACAAGAATATAACTACTATAATACTGCTCCTATGTACAAGAATATAACTACTATAATACTGCTCCTATGTACAAGAATATAACTACTATAATACTGCCTCCTATGTACAAGAATATAACTACTATAATACTGCTCCTATGTACAAGAATATAACTACTATAATACTGCCTCCTATGTACAAGAATATAACTACTATAATACTGCTCCTATGTACAAGAATATAACTACTATAATACTGCTCCTATGTACAAGAATATAACTACTATAATACTGCCTCCTATGTACAAGAATATAACTACTATAATACTGCCTCCTATGTACAAGAATATAACTACTATAATACTGCTCCTATGTACAAGAATATAACTACTATAATACTGCTCCTATGTACAAGAATATAACTACTATAATACTGCCTCCTATGTACAAGAATATAACTACTATAATACTGCCTCCTATGTACAAGAATATAACTACTATAATACTGCTCCTATGTACAAGAATATAACTACTATAATACTGCTCCTATGTACAAGAATATAACTACTATAATACTGCTCCTATGTACAAGAATATAACTACTATAATACTGCCTCCTATGTACAAGAATATAACTACTATAATACTGCTCCTATGTACAAGAATATAACTACTATAATACTGCCTCCTATGTACAAGAATATAACTACTATAATACTGCTCCTATGTACAAGAATATAACTACTATAATACTGCTCCTATGTACAAGAATATAACTACTATAATACTGCCTCCTATGTACAAGAATATAACTACTATAATACTGCTCCTATGTACAAGAATATAACTACTATAATACTGCCTCCTATGTACAAGAATATAACTACTATAATACTGCTCCTATGTACAAGAATATAACTACTATAATACTGCCTCCTATGTACAAGAATATAACTACTATAATACTGCCTCCTATGTACAAGAATATAACTACTATAATACTGCCTCCTATGTACAAGAATATAACTACTATAATACTGCTCCTATGTACAAGAATATAACTACTATAATACTGCTCCTATGTACAGGAATATAACTACTATAATACTGCCTCCTATGTACAAGAATATAACTACTATAATACTGCTCTCCTATGTACAAGAATATAACTACTATAATACTGCCTCCTATGTACAAGAATATAACTACTATAATACTGCCTCCTCTGTACAAGAATATAACTACTATAATACTGCCTTCCTATGTACAGGAATATAACTACTATAATACTGCATCCTATGTACAAGAATATAACTACTATAATTACTGCCTCCTATGTACAAGAATATAACTACTATAATACTGCTTCCTCTGTACAAGAATATAACTACTATAATACTGCTCCTATGTACAAGAATATAACTACTATAATACTGCCTCCTATGTACAAGAATATAACTACTATAATACTGCCTCCTATGTACAAGAATATAACTACTATAATACTGCTCCTCTGTACAAGAATATAACTACTATAATACTGTCTCCTATGTACAAGAATATAACTACTATAATACTGCCTCCTATGTACAGGAATATAACTACTATAATACTGCCTCCTATGTACAAGAATATAACTACTATAATACTGCTCCTCTGTACAAGAATATAACTACTATAATACTGTCTCCTATGTACAAGAATATAACTACTATAATACTGCCTCCTATGTACAGGAATATAACTACTATAATACTGCCACCTTCAATTCATTCTTGAATAAATAGGAGAATTGTCACCGCACTTTATAACAATATCTGGTCTTCAAAAGTCAATTTCCCGTGAAGTATTTCTAATTTTATTGTGTTTTTAAAGCAAACAAAGCCATAAAACGTATTAGACAATCAGCGGATGGATATTCGCTGCAGATAATACTATCTCGCTGGTTTATGGACCAATGTCTTTCTTCCTTCTTATGGTTTTTAATTAGGCAAGGAGACACTTGACTGAGATTTCAAGATTGGAATTATCTCCCCAGATACGAGACGCGACTGTTCAGGAGAATTTATTGTCTATTATATTTCTATGCAATAAGAGGATCTCCAGTGATTTCGCAGTAATTTGTGTTTACTGCCTGGCTGGAAACCTAAATTAATCCTCCATGTAAAGCACGGCGAAGCAGCGATCCTGAGACGTACGGCAACCTTCTGAGTCCCGCGCCAGGACTGATGTTGACAGGGAAAACGATAAGGAAGAAAAATTAGATGTATCAAAACTGGTTTTAAAGCAAATCAACCAATCAAATTCCGCCTTTCATTTCCTGTCTATTCCAGGGTAGTGTCGTAACACCCCAGAGTGCTGTTACCACTTCTGCACCTTGCTACTATCTTTTATGGTCTACCCTCATGTCATCTTATGCATTTATTCCAGATCCTCCACAATGTGCATTCCTATTCTTGTTATGCAACTGTTTATTTCATGTAATATGCCTGGTTCACCAGCAGGTGGCAGCTGTATGTAGATAGAATGGAACCTTCCATTCCATTCTAACCCCCCTCTGTAGTGGGGACAAGTTCTAGTCAGTATAGTGTACCATCTGCTAGGGGACAGGTGTGCAGGGGCATGTCTCTGCTGGACGTGCCCAAGCCAGCCAGAGCACCTTAAAGGGGTATTCCCATCTCAGACAATGGGGGCATATCGCGCGGTCCTGGCTCCCATTCACTTCTATGGGATAGACAGAATTAACCGAACCAGCGTTCGGCTATTTTCGGCGACCCCATAGAAATGAATGAAGGCCGGCTGCGCTTGCGCAATGTGCCCTCCGCTCATTTCCCCGCTCCGTTCTCATTGTAGGTGTGGGGTCCCAGAGGTGAGACCAGCACCTATCAGACAATGGGGCATATCCTAGCGATATTCCCCCATTGTCTGAAATAGGATAACCCCTTTAAGCTCTGCTGGCCATTGAGGCCAAAGCTTGAAGCCTCAGGCCCCTGATATAACCTAGAGTCAGACTACAAAGAGACAAGTGCAGCATACAGAAGTAACAGTCTATCAAGCAAGCCTGTCAGTACAGCAGAGAGAGAGAAAGCAAGCAGAGTTATTGAAGAAGCCTGCCTTTTTTGGGGTAAAGGGATATTTTTGATCACATCTTATTCTATTTTGGAAAAAATGAAAGAACAGCAATTTTGGCTTATTTTAGATTTTTTTTATGTTGTTTGCCATACAGGATTACTAAAATGTTAGATTTATAGCATGGGTTGTGATGGATTCGACAATACCCGTATAATTATTATTATAATTTTTTTTCTACATAATAAAGCATTTTATTGGGAAAGGCTTTGTGTCATTGCCACATTTTAATTAATTTTATCTTTTTTTTTTTCTTTAATTTTTTTTAGTTCTTCAAGGGGACTTGATCCTGTCATTGTTTTGCCATAAATTATAATTTTCTGTGTAATCAGAGATTAAAGATAGCCAATTTGGGGGCCTTCATAAGACCCCCCCAACTGCCATGGAAACCCATTGGTATGTCAGAATCAGATCCCAGAGCAGTTGTTGCATACCGCATGGTATGCAACATACAGTAAGCACTTATCCGCGCCCGCTGGGGGCTAGTGCTAGTCAGGATCTGCTGCAGCAGGAGACAGGCATGGGAAGCAGCTAGGAGTCTTGATAGATGTTGCTGCAGTAAACCTCAGGAGAGGGAGTTTCCCTCCTGCTTCTCCATGTTTGAAGTGCACATTTCTCTGGCAAGAAGCCTGGCCTAAATTGTTAGGGGGCTTTGGTGCTAACTATATAGCGGCAACACCATAAATATTGCCAAAAGGTTAAAGGGGTTGTCTATCCTTGACATTATATTCACAAGACCTTGAGGTGAGACCACCATCTGCCAGACATTTAGGTCTAGGATGCATGGCCTGCAAAGCTATAGAAGAAAAAAAATCTAATGTAAAATGTTAACGCACTTTAAGTATAGAGACCCAGGAATCCTACTGCCACCAGGGTCCAGTCCACTATTGGTAGTTGGCAGATAGCAAAGGGTGAGGTCCTCAACTTGCCACATAAGTGGTGCACACCTAGGATCACCTACATCAGTATATATGGTTCTGTCATCTGGGGTTTGGGGATCAGAGCTAACAACCCCAATGGTGGTAACCTGTCACTAAGTAACAAAATAAACAACTCACCTGTCCTTAGCCCTCTAATTCTCGTGCCGCTACTTTGGTCACTGGCCACATTTGGTCCCTGCTGGACTGGCAATTGGCTTGTGGGCAATCATTCAGCTCCGTAGTCATATATGCTGGAATGGCACGTCACTAAAAGTTATGTGTTGCTCAACCTGCGGCCCTCTAGCTGTTGTAAAACTACAACTCCCAGCATGCCCTGCTGTAGGCTGTCCGAGTTGTAGTTTTGCAAGATCTGGAGGGCTGCAGGTTGGGCATGCCTGTTCTAGAACATGTGCCCATTGAGGCCAGTAAGTGGCCAAACCAATTTCAGTCCAGCAGGGACCGAAAGCAGCCAGGAAAGGGTCAGAGGCATGGGAACTGAGAGACTGCGGACAGGTTTGCATTTTTTTTTTTTTCAACAGGGCTACAAGTTAACCCAATAGGGGTTGTCGGCTCCTAGGCTGGACAACCCCTATAAGAAGAGCGCCCCCTTGATGCAATTATTAGTTCTAGAACTGATCGTATACCGTTGGAATGTAGAAGAGCAGCATATGCCCATGGTACGCACTTGCCCACATCCGCTGGGGGTTAGTGCTAATAAAGTCCTGCTGCTGCAAGAAATAGACATGGGTAGCAGCCAGGAGGCTACGTAAAGGTTGCAGCAGTAAACAGCAGGAGGAGGGAGAGCCTCCCTCCTGCATGTACATGTTAGAAGTGCACATTTCTCTGGCCACAACTGCGCAAGAAGCAAGGCCAAAATTGTAAGTGGGCCTTGGATCCATGAAGATAACAAGCGGACAGACCTGAATTGATATCCTAAGACTGGGATGTTATTGAGCGGCACGCAGCACAATGGTGGTGATCAGAAGGTGGCTGCAAACATACAACATGGACAGAAAGGTAGTCTCCCTCCCCAACAAAGTGCCAGGTGAGAAGCTAGGGCTGTATGAGGAGAGGTGGACGGGGTGTTTCTATAATAAAGGACGGCCGGTGGAAGGGGTGTTACTATGATGGAGGGTGGCCAGTGGTAGGGGTGTTTCCATGATGGAGGATGGCTGGTGGCAGGGGTGTTTCTATGATGGAGGGTGGCTGGTGGTAGGGGTGTTTCCATGATGGAGGGTGGCCGGTGGCACAGGTGTTTCTATGATGGAGGGTGGCCGGTGGTAGGTGTGTTTCCATGATGAAGGACGGCCGGTGGCAGGGGTTTTTCTGTAATGGAGGATGACTGGTGACAGGGGTGTTTCTATGATGGAGGACGGCCGGTGGTAGGGGTGTTTCTATGATGGAGGGTGGGCGGGGTGTTTCTATGATGAAGGACGGACGATGGTAGAGGTGTTTCCATGATGGAGGATGGCCGGTGGCAGGGGTGTTTCTATGATGGAGGATGGCCGATGGCAGGGGTGTTTCTATGATGGAGGGTGGCCGGTGGTAGGGGTGTTTCCATGATGGAGGATGTCCGGTGGCAGGGGTGTTTCTATGATGGAGGGTGGCCGGTGGTAGGGGTGTTTCCATGATGGATTACGGCCGGTGGCAGGGGTGTTTCTATGATGGAGGGTGGCCTATGGTAGGGGTGTTTCCATGATGGAGGATGGCAGGTGGCAGGGGTGTTTCTATGATGCAGGGTGGCCGGGGTGTTTCTATGATGGAGGGTGGCCGGTGGTAGGTGTGTTTCCATGATGGAGGATGGCTGGTGGCCGGGGTGTTTCTATGATGGAGGGTGGCCGGGGTGTTTCTATGATGGAGGGTGGCCGGGGTGTTTCTATGATGGAGGGTGGCCGGGATGTTTCTATGATGGAGGGTGGCCGGGGTGTTTCTATGATGGAGGGTGGCCGGGGTGTTTCTATGATGGAGGGTGGCCGGGGTGTTTCTATGATGGAGGGTGGCCGGGGTGTTTCTATGATGGAGGGTGGCCGGGGTGTTTCTATGATGGAGGGTGGCCAGTGGTAGGGGTGTTTCTATGATGGAGGATGGCTGGTGACATGGGTGTTTCTGTGATAGAGGATGGCTGGTGGTAGGGTTGTTTCTATAATGTAAGGTGGCCGGTGGAAGGGGTGTTTCTTTGATGGAGGGTAGCCGGTGGCCTCTATGATGCGGTGGGAAGTAGATGTGGCGTGTCTATGGTGGCATCTTTCTCAGATCAAGCTTCACTTGTGGTCTGAACTCTTCCAGACATCATCACCACTACAAACCATAAGATAACTATCAGAAACTAAAGCGGATTCCCGTCAGTTATAAAGAAGATCATATTCTACTCATTCTTCTCAGCAAACACTGGAAACCACATGCTGTATTACCAAACACCATTTCCTCCAAAGCTTCATCACAGGTTGTGGTGTCGGGGACAGAGAAGAACAATTCTGTGTTAGAGCAGTAAGTGGAACATATGATATTGGGGCATAACCAGGTCAGGGAGCACACATCCGCCCGGCTTACTGTAACAGCCCCATGTAGGTGTGAGGAGGAGGAGGAGGAGGAGGAGGAGGAGGAGGAATTACACTGGAGCTTGTTATATTGTTCTAACTTCATGAACTCACACGTGTGCTGTAACCCATCAAACAGGAGAGGACACTTTCACATCTGCGCTTTGTATGCTGGTATTGAGATCCGGCAGAGGATCGTAAAACTGGAGCAAAACTCTTCAATTCTACTAAATACATCAGAACACATCCGTTCTGTTCGGATGCTGTTGTATTAAATGGAAAGTGAACAAAACGGATCCGGCACCATTGACTTACATTGTTTTTAGTACCGGATTTGGTTTGTTCTGTTTCTCAGTCACGAAACAGGACAAACCGTAACGGAAGACGTCCTGATCTGTTTTTTCCCCATTGGCAATGCATGGGGACAAGACGGAAGCATGTTTCTCTGGTTTGGAGATCCTCTGCCGGATCACAAAACCGGAATACTAAGGGCGGATGTGAAAGTAGCCTTAGATAGAAAATGATATAATAGATAAATAGATAGATATGAGAGAGCTAGATAATTAGATATGAGAAATATATTAGATAGATAGATCGATAGGTAGATAGATAGATAATTATATAATAGATAGATATTTATATAATAGACAGATAGATAAGAGATAGATCGATAGGTAGGTAGATAGATAGATAATTATATAATAAAGAGATAGATAATTATACTGTATAATAGATAGATATGAGATAGATAGAAAGATAATTATATAATAGATAAGAGATAGATAGATAGATAGATAGATAGATAGATAGCTACCTCTGTGTGGCCTATATACCACCACCTGAGTCCCCCTACTACAACCCAGAATGCTTTGAGATCCTATCATGGGAGACCTCAATGCCAGAACAGGCAGGGAAAGAGACTACCTGACCACGGATGGAAACATCTATATACATGGAGCACAGACCAACAGCGACAGCTCAGTACATACCGAGAGGAACAGTTACGACAGCACAGTAAATAAAAGTGGCAAAAAACTGTTAAATCTTTGCCGAAGCCTAGGACTCCACATCCTCAACGGTCGCACCAAGGGAGACTCTCTAGGAAGGACTACATTAAACTCCCATGTGGGTAGCAGCGTAGTGGACTACGCCATCACAGACATGGACCCCGCAAGCATTGGGGCCTTCATAGTCAGCCCACAATCGCACTTGTCTGATCACATTCACAACCAAACATCCCTATATATTAAGTCCACAAACAAACCACCAGGACAAATGCCTCAGCAGGCAGGGCTCCTTACACTACCTCCATCTTATAAGTGGTCCAAGACATCGGCTCAGAAATATAAAGAGGTGCACAATAAACCAGAAATCCAAGGGATGCTTTACTACTTCAACAACAAGGTGTTTTGAGATAAACCCAGAAGGAGTCAACCAAACTGTAAGAGATCTTAATAATATATTTTACACCATGGCAGAAATGGCTGACCCTGAAAAAGTATAGCCACCTGAAGCAAAAAGAAGATAACCCCAACGCTTGGTTTGATGAGGAGTGCAGAGCTGTACGGAAAACCTTAAGATCGGCCTCAAATAAAAAGCATAGAGATCCCAACAACACCAACTTGCAGGAAGTCTACGACACAACGCAGAGGCAATACAAAACCCTCCTTAGAAGGAAAAAGCAAGAATATACCTCAACCAAACTTACACAGCTTCAAGATGCCCTCCAAGATAACTCCTTCTGGGAACTATGGAACCACCTGTGCACAAATGAGAAGAAAAACAACCTCCATATTCAGAACGGCAACATCTGGCTCCAGTATTTCAGAGACCTCTACAGAGACATCCCAAAAAAAGAACGTAACCCAGACCAAAAACAAATAAAGTCAAAACTGAAGAGCATGGAAGAGATACTTAAAGATTTCCAAAACCCGCCAGACTCACCCATAACACTGCAGGAGATATCAGAGAGAATATCAACCAAAAGAGGTAAGAAAGCCAGCGGCACAGATGGCATCCCACCCGAAATGATTAAGTACAGCCCACCAGCAATACAGGCAGCCATAGCAAAACTGTACAACATTGTGCTAAGCGCTGGCTACTACCTCCAAGCTTGGAACCAAGGTGTCATAACCCCAATACACAAGAGTGGGGGCAGGAATGAGCGGGCAAACTACCGAGGGATGTGTGTCAGCAGCAATCTGGGGAAACGATTTAACAGTATCCTGAACCAGAGAATCCTGGGCTTTCTCACCCAACACAATGTACTCAGTAAAAGCCAAGCAGGGTTCATCCCAAACCACCGCACCACAGACCATGTTTACACCCTGAACCGCCTCATCCAGAGCTATGTCCACAACACAAAGCAGAGAAAGATATATGCTCGTTTCGTGGACTTCAAAAAGAGCTTTGACTCGGTGTGGCACCCAGGATTGCTCCTGAAGCTATTGGAGAGCGGAATAGGAGGAAAGACATACGACATGATCAAAAGCTCCTATACCAAGAACCGATGCAGCGTGAAGGTAAATGGGAAAAGAACGGCTTACTTCCAGCAGAGCCGAGGAGTCAGACAGGGCTGCAGCCTCAGTCCAACTGTCTTTAACATTTACATCAACGAGCTGGCAGCAGCTCTGGAGTCTTCCTCAACACCAGGTCACATTCTCCATGACACTGAGGTGAAATTTCTCCTGTAGGCGGATGACCTTCTCCTTCTATCACCAACTGAGAAAGGTCTCCAAGACCAGCCAGTCATTCTGGAGAAATTCAGCACCACATGGGCCCTTCCCATCAATTTAAAAAAGACCAACACTATGGTTTTCCAGAGAAGGAAAACAAAGTCAGCCAGGCCTCCTACCTTCATGCTACACAACCACCCTCTTACAGCCACCAACAGGTACACCTACCTGGGCCTGATAATTGACCAAACTGGGAGCTTCTAATCAGCCATTGAGGAGCTAAAAGACAAAGCATGCAAGACCTTCTGCAACATCAGAAGACGACTGTACCACGTCAAAGCACCAGTAAGGGTCTGGCTTAAAATCTTTGACTCCATCATTGCATCAATCCTCTTGTATGGCAGTGAAATCTGGGGCTCTCACACGTACCCTGATTGGTCAAGATGGGATTCCACCTGGAATTCTGTAAGCATCTCCTCCAGGTCCATCGGAGCACCTCTAACAGTGCCTGTCGAGTGGAGCTGGGCAGATTCCCTCTACTCTACACTTTACAATGCAGAAGAGGGCGCTATCATTCTGGGGCTATCTACATGGTAGTAGTAAAGGCTCCCATCACCATAAAGCCTTGCTACACCAAGGTATCCTAGGCAAGGCAAAGCCCCAAAATCAACTTAATGAAACCCAGCACGACCAGATAATCACCCCACACCACCTCACAAAAGCCGGGATCAGGAACACAGTAAACAAGAGACAAGAGGAATACGTCAATGAATGGAGGAAGGAGGTGAGAGCATCCCAGAAGCTGACGGTGTACCAAAGCCTGCAGAGAGACTACAAACTGGCCCCATATCTGGAGAAACTAGGGAACCCCAGAGACCGGAAAATCCTGAGCCCTACAGACTGAGCGCCCACAGCCTGGTTATAGAATCCAGACGTCATCGACAGAGCTACATGCCTAGAGAAAGCAGATTGTGCCAGCAGTGCCACCTGGATGCAGTAAAGGATGAGGCTCATTTCCTGATATACTGTCCCAAATACTCAGCAGTGAGGGACATCCACTTTAGGAGACTCTCTAATCTACTGCCAGACTTCAGCTCCACGGAGGAGGAAGAGAAACTGCCCATCCTGCTGCAGAGGAAGACAACACTGTGGACATAGCAGCACAATATATCAGTGCCTGCCACAGACTGAGAGGAGCCTGATACGCCACGAACTCCGATACCCTGACCCGTGGTGTCTCCGAACCCCTTCCCCCGTCATGATATGCCACGGACTCCTATACACTGACCCCGGGTGTGTCCCCATTCCTCAATCCCCTATTTCCTACATGCTTTGGTAATACTAATGTATAATTTTAGACCTGCCAATAAAGCTTTATTGATTGATTGATTGATAGATAGATAGATATGCTATTCTTAGGGTAAAGGGTAAAGTTTGCATTCACAACATATACAGTAAGTGAAAGGTCGACATGAGCAGGAAATATGTCTGAAAAACCCGGTGGGGGTATCTGAATAATGCCTCATTCACACGTCAGTGTTTGGTCAGTGATTTCCATCAGCGATTTTGAGCCAAGACCAGGTGTGGCTCTAAACACAGGACAGGTGCAGATCTCTCCCTTATACCTGATGTCTGTGGAGGCTCCAATCCTGGTTTTGGCTCACAATTACTGATGGAAATCACTGACCAAACACTGATGTGTGAAAAAGGCCAGAATAAACTCATCGATGACACCATCAGTTATGAACTCCTTTAGATATTGTACATCACACATGTTCTATGTAGACTCAGGACATGTGGTGTCTGATGTGGACACCTTATTCTCATTAGATAAGGTATATACTGTATAGATAGAGTTATGTGCATGTTCTTCGGATATTTCCAATAAGAAAAAACATACTAGACAAGAACGTAATCTCTCTTCCCAAGAACAGGAAAGTTCCTTCAGAAACTAAATTAAGAAGGCTGCACCATACTCGTGGAGTCCAATTCTGGAGAAGACATCTCCACAGCTCAGTATAGGAATATATGAAGCAGGATTCATCAAGTAGACCTAATATTGCATCTTCTACAGAAATTTCCTTGCAAGCCTGGCAGGTGCTATATACAGTGTATATATGTAAGAGCCTTCATCCGCGCCTGCTTCGTCTACTGGGAGTAGCTGCTTTCCTCGTTACCTCAGTTGACCCTCGCCTGCCATATAGCAGTTTATACAGAGCCGGGGACTATTTGTCAGCCGAGCAAATACAGAAAAGGGAAAATCCGCTTAGACAAATCTCTGTACATTCATCATGTGCACATATACACAGCGAGGTCCACCGCTTTCTTCTACAAGCCGCCATACAAGGTGGCCTCTTGTCTAAACTTGTCTGGGAAGAAGGTCATTAATTCTCGATAAATGTTTGGCTGAAGCATCACCAGGACGCCCGGGACCATCAGCGGGTTCAATATTTACTTAGCACCAGCAGATTATTCCCAGCAATTCATCAGTTCTCAGTGTGGGACCAGATCTAATGACACCACCACCATAACTGTACCTCCACAGATCTTCTACGTCAGCAAGGAGGAGACCATCATCAATCATAGTTAGGCCTAAAGCCTGTGAAGAGCCAGGTCTGAGAAGATGGTACTGATGGTATAACCTGGGTATCTCCTCTATATACACAGTGGAGTCCCATTGCTTTGACCCCCACCTAATATCCAGAGTAACCACCGTATGCAGCTCGGACAGCAGCTAGACAGGTTGGGAGTGACTCAATAAAGTCCAGGTAGGTTGTCACAGGTATGTGGAGCCATGCTGACTGCAGTGCATTCCACAGCTGCTGTTGGGAGTGTTGGGGAGGATCCATAGAGGGAACACAACCATCGAGGTGGTCCCACAGATGCTCAATTGGGTTCAAGTCTGAAGAAGTAGAGGGCAGCCAGGGTTCTACTTGGAAGTCTTGGTCATGCTCTTCTAACCAGTGTTGGACATTTCTAGCCATATGACAAGTTGCATTGTCATGCATGTATGGGTGGATGTGATCTGGAAGGATGGATTCCTACACAAATCAGTTGTGAGTGCCTTCCACATGGATGAGTGGGCCAGAGAATGCCACGAAAACCTTCCCCGGACCATAACGCTGCCACCATCAGCTTGTGTTCTTACAGCAACGGCTGCAGGGGGATTGTTCTCTGATGTTTCTCTCCAGACACGCCAACCTAAAACCGTTCCATGAAGCAGAAAACTGGATTCCTTGGAGAAGACAACCCTTTGCCAATTAACGAAGGTCCAATTCTGATACTGTGGTGACAATTAAAGACTTTTCTGCTGATAGAACTTCATTATCAGAGGAGCAGTAACTGTCCCTCTGCTCTGGAGCCCCATACACAGTAGGTTCTCTGACCTGTTGTGTTAGAAACCTGTTTGTTCCTCCTCCCCTGGTTCATTGTGGTGGTGAGCTGCTCCTCTGTAGGGTGTCGTCTGCCCTCACGAACCTTCATCACCTCTCACATCAGTGGCACAGGGTGATATAGTGATATGGACCATGCTGGTATAACCTGGGCATCTCCTGTATATAATTATATATGTACAGCTGGTATAAGTTATACATCTTCTTGTATATAGTGATATGGAGCATGCTGGTATAACCTGGGCATCTCCTGTATATAATTATATATGTACAGCTGGTATAAGTTATACATCTTCTGTATATAGTGATATGGAGCATGCTGGTATAACCTGGGCATCTCCTGTATATAATTATATATGTACAGCTGGTATAAGTTATACATCTTCTTGTATATAGTGATATGGAGCATGCTGGTATAACCTGGGCATCTCCTGTATATAATTATATATGTACAGCTGGTATAAGTTATACATCTTCTTGTATATAGTGATATGGAGCATGCTGGTATAACCTGGGTATCTCCTGTATATAATTATATATGTACAGCTGGTATAACCTGGGCATCTCCTGTATATAATTATATATGTACAGCTGGTATAAGATATACATCTTCTTGTATATAGTGATATGGACCATGCTGGTATAACCTGGGCATCTCCTGTATATAATTATATATGTACAGCTGGTATAAGTTACACATCTTCTTGTATATAGTGATATGGAGAATGCTGGTATAACCTGGGCATCTCCTGTATATAATTATATATGTACAGCTGGTATAAGTTATACATCTTCTTGTATATAGTGATATGGACCATGCTGATATAACCTGGGCATCTCCTGTATATAATTATATATGTACAGCTGGTATAAGTTATACATCTTCCTGTATATAGTGATATGGACCATGCTGGTATAACCTGGGCATCTCCTGTATATAATTATATATGTACAGCTGGTATAAGTTATACATCTTCTTGTATATAGTGATATGGACCATGCTGGTATAACCTGGGTATCTCCTGTATATAATTATATATGTACAGCTGGTATAAGTTATACATCTTCTTGTATATAGTGATATGGAGCATGCAGGTATAACCTGGGCATCTCCTGTATATAATTATATATGTACAGCTGGTATAAGTTATACATCTTCTTGTATATAGTGATATGGAGCATGCTGGTATAACCTGGGCATCTCCTGTATATAATTATATATGTACAGCTGGTATAAGTTATACATCTTCTTGTATATAGTGATATGGACCATGCTGGTATAACCTGGGCATCTCCTGTATATAATCAGAGATTGCACTGTAAGAAGAGTCATCTATTATTTCCTCCAAAAAGATAAAAGTTTTAGGCACCCACTTGATCCCCCCAAAACATACGTAGAAGGGTTGATTTTGCATGGAAAGATGTTGCAAATTCTTTTGTTGGTCTGGAGCGTTCAAAATAAAAATAAAAAATGCACAAAAAAAACAAAAAATTCCATAAACGAAAGTCAAAATCCCCCCAAAAAAGAAAAAAAAAGTGCAACAATTTTTAAAAAAAATTCCATAAAAGATCCAAAAATACTTCAGCTCTGCCGAATATCTCACCTTTGTAAATGTGTATATCGCCTCCCGATCGTGGGTAGCTTTTTATAGAAATGAGGATTTTTTATGCTCGTCTGTGAAGACGATTATAAACTATGGCTTTTCTAACCATCCTCAAATGTCAGATGTATCAAGAGCCTGAAAATATGTGATAGCACAAATAGACGTCCACTTACCAAGATGTCCTCATACAATTCCAGTTCTGCAGAACTTTATGTGCTGCACAAAATGAGCAAAATGCGTAGTTTTTACCAGCTGTACATATATAATTATATACAGGAGATGCCCAGGTTATACCAGCATGCTCCATATCACTATATACAAGAAGGTGTATAACTTATACCAGCTGTACACATATAATTATATACAGGAGATACCCAGGTTATACCAGCATGCTCCATATCACTATATACAGAAGATGTATAACTTATACCAGCTGTACATATATAATTATATACAGGAGATGCCCAGGTTATACCAGCATGCTCCATATCACTATATACAAGAAGATGTATAACTTATACCAGCTGTACATATATAACTATATACAGGAGATACCCAGGTTATACCAGCATGCTCCATATCACTATATACAAGAAGATGTATAACTTATACCAGCTGTACATATATAATTATATATAGGAGATGCCCAGGTTATACCAGCATGCTCCATATCACTATATACAAGAAGATGTATAACTTATACCAGCTGTACATATATAATTATATACAGGAGATGCCCAGGTTATAGCAGCATGCTCCATATCACTATATACAAGAAGATGTATAACTTATACCAGCTGGACATATATAATTATATACAGGAGATACCCAGGTTATACCAGCGTGCTCCATATCACTATATACAAGAAGATGTATAACTTATACCAGCTGTACATATATAATTATATACAGGAGATGCCCAGGTTATATCAGCATGGTCCATATCACTATATACAAGAAGATGTATAACTTATACCAGCTGTACACATATAATTATATACAGGAGATGCCCAGGTTATACCAGCATGCTCCATATCACTATATACAGAAGATGTATAACTTATACCAGCTGTACATATATAATTATATACAGGAGATGCCCAGGTTATACCAGCATGCTCCATATCACTATATACAAGAAGATGTATAACTTATACCAGCTGTACATATATAATTATATACAGGAGATACCCAGGTTATACCAGCATGCTCCATATCACTATATACAAGAAGATGTATAACTTATACCAGCTGTACATATATAATTATATACAGGAGATGCCCAGGTTATACCAGCATGCTCCATATCACTATATACAAGAAGATGTATAACTTATACCAGCTGTACATATATAATTATATACAGGAGATGCCCAGGTTATACCAGCATGCTCCATATCACTATATACAAGAAGATGTATAACTTATACCAGCTGTACATATATAATTATATACAGGAGATGCCCAGGTTATAGCAGCGTGCTCCATATCACTATATACAAGAAGATGTATAACTTATACCAGCTGTACATATATAATTATATACAGGAGATACCCAGGTTATACCAGCATGGTCCATATCACTATATACAGAAGATGTATAACTTATACCAGCTGTACATATATAATTATATACAGGAGATGCCCAGGTTATACCAGCATGGTCCATATCACTATATACAGGAGATGTGTAACTTATACCAGCTGTACATATATAATTATATACAGGAGATACCCAGGTTATACCAGCTGTACATATATAATTGTGTTCTACAAGGGAAATAGGCGGATTTAGGGTCCCACAGAAATGACAACTTTTGCTATTGGACCCAGAAAATTCCACATTATTGGATAATTCCGGTTGCATTTTTAATCGGAGATGATTTTTCAGGCCACTAGGGGTCCATTGGAAAGCAGGTTTTCCATATTACACTGGCAAATGCGCTTCCGTAAAGGTCCCTAGATCGGGGAGGAGGGGATGAATTTATCCTTGACCTGCAGAGCTCGCAATCTAAACATCAAACGCATCCATACGCATTGGGTTTGACAGTCTCATAAATCATTAACAACCCTTAAGCAATTCCAAAATCTCGCCCCCCCCCCCCCCCCCCCGCCTTACTGACACATTCTTTCACTATGAAGCCTACCTGCCGGACAGCTCCAGATTAAACATTTACACAGCCCCCCCCACTCTGCCATCAAGGTCACCGATGAAATCCCGCTGCCCGAGCGCGGAGACACCTCTCCCTTATAATGCTGCATAGATTTGCATGTCTTATAGCGGCATACATTATGAGAACCCAAGGCAAGTCACTGACAGATTATAAGACTGAGAAAGTAAAGTGTGATTTTTTTTAGATTTTTTTTTTTGCTTAAAAATGGAACAAATTCCACAAAAAAAGTCAGGTTAGAAACTTCCAGAAAAACCACGTGTATAATGTAAGAGAGCGCTAAATATAGGACTATCCTCCTCTCTTTTGCTGACTTTCCTGTTTCTTATCAATCTTAGATCGTACTTTTCTGTAAGGCAACGGGCTGCAGCAGGAGCCCCCCGCTCTGTCTGCAATGGGAGAAGAGGAATGTAAAGGAGGGTCTTATAAGCTGTGGCACTTACCAGATACCATAGTGCAAGTCTAGTACTGAATATCAGGTGATAACTTTTCTAACTGGACTCGTCTGCTTTCTCCTTTCTTCTCTATCCGGCCCAGACCACCATGAAGGCTCCTTCTAGCCACGACTCCTCTCTGCACCTTACTATTGGCCCCTTTTGTGCCCCATAAAGTAATACTGTCCCCAAACAGTAATAATTCTGCCATAGTGACCACCACAAACTGCTTCCCCCTGAGCTCCCACAGCCATTATACCTTTTTATGCCCCCTATAACAATAATAATCCCCCCTTTCTGCCCCCCACAAAGTAATAATGGCCTTCTTTGTGCCCCTACCCGCTCCTTAAAAGTATCTTAGTAATTACTTGCATCCCCCATGTAATAACAATTTTGGGAGCCTCTATTCTTGTGACTCTTCGTTATGCCATACCTCTATTATTCCTACTAGAAGCTAAGGGTGTTACCAGTTGAGGGGGTATAACCATGCACGATCTGACACTATCTAATCATAGCTGCCAGACTGTGCAGGGACCCCCATCATTCATAGACTTCTAGTAGGAATAATAGAGGAATGACGCAACATAGAGTCATATGAATAGATGTCCCAGAATTGGGATTGCATGGCGAATGCAAGAAGTTACTAATACGGATATGACAGAAGAGGGGACAGGACCTCCTTAAAAATTAATAATACCTCCTCGGTGTCCCACAAAGTAACAACGCCCCCACCCAGTAATACCCTCCTGCAGTCCACAGCGCCTGGCCCTTATTACCAAAGTGTACCCCGTCTCCTGCCCTTTTAGAGATTGAACCACAAAATCCACTTATTCCTATCCACAGGGCAGAAAATAAGTATTTCAGTGGTTGGATTCTCACTGGTCAGCAGGTAGAGCATGCCCCCCACTGCTCTATTCATTCTCTGCCGGAGATAGCGGGTGTCTGGGGGGGTGGATAGACTGGAGGCGGGTTTTATCCATAGATATTGGTGATGTCCTTAGAATCAGGTCTTGTCCCAGGACCTGGAGGTAAAAATCCCAGATGCTCTGGTGATCTGGATATTAGGGAAACGAGAGCGGATTCCCCCCCCCCCCAAAATATAAATAAATAAACAAATAAAATAAAATAAACACAGACAACTACACTGGTAACTGTTGGTAGTGGCAGGCAGAATAATGACCACTAATATATGGCCCGACGCTCTGCACATCTGCTGGAAGATGAGAGATGTCACATAGTGTCACGTGATGGGGAGGTAGTCATGAGCGGTTCTCTGAGATGATGGGCTTAGATACACCGGATAGCAAGTCTGTATCACCCACTATAGACTTAGATGCAGCACCTCAGAAGACAGTATTACACATGATAGGCTTAGATACATCGGAAAATAAAAAAGTATCACCCATGATAGACTTAGATGCAGTGGTTTGGCAGACAGTATCACATATCATAGTAATAGATGAGAAGCTCTGCAAGAGTATCAGACATGATAAGCTTAGATACACAGTTAAGCAGACTCATGGCACACTTAGATAAAGTGAATAAGACAGTATAAGCTATGATAGGCTTAGATACAACCAATTATAAAATGATTAAATTAAGAGATAAACTATTCAGCAGTGAGTACCACACAGTATAGGCTTAGATACACAGCTCAGAAGACAGTATCACACAGGATAGGATTAGATACACAGCTCAGCAGACAGTATTACACAGGATAGGATTAGATACACAGCTCAGCAGACAGTATCACACAGGATAGGATTAGATACACAGCTCAGCAGACAGTATCACACAGGATAGGATTAGATACACAGCTCAGCAGTCAGTATCACACAGGATAGGATTAGATACACAGCTCAGCAGACAGTATCACACAGGATAGGATTAGATACACAGCTCAGCAGACAGTATCACACATGATAGGATTAGATACACAGCTCAGCAGACAGTATCACACAGGATAGGATTAGATACACAGCTCAGCAGACAGTATCACACAGGATAGGATTAGATACACAGCTCAGCAGACAGTATCACATATGATAGTATTAGATACACAGCTCAGCAGACAGTATCACACATTATAGGCTTAAATACACAGGCTTAGCAGACAGTATCACAAATGACAGGCTTAGATACACAGCTCAGCAGACAGTATCACAAATGACAGGATTAGATACACAGCTCAGCAGACAGTATCACACAGGATAGGATTAGATACACAGCTCAGCATACAGTATCACACATGATAGGATTAGATACACAGCTCAGCAGACAGTATCACACATGATAGGATTAGATACACAGCTCAGCAGACAGTATCACACATGATAGGATTAGATACACAGCTCAGCAGACAGGATCACACATAATAGGATTAGATACACAACTCAGCAGGCAGTATCACACATGATAGGATTAGATACACAGCTCGGCAGGCAGTATCACATAGGATAGGATTAGATACACAGCTCAGCAGACAGTATCACATAGGATAGGATTAGATACACAGCTCAACAGACAGTATCACGTATGAGAGGATTAGATACATTGCTCAATAGACAGTATCACACATGATAAGATTGGATACAGTGGCCAATACAAATAAAGTACTTAATATAGTTGCTCAATAGTCTATATACTACATTAGATACACAAGCTTAGGAACAGAGTATCATGTGGGGTAGGCTTAGATACACAGTTCAGCAATGCAGTATCAAACAGGATAGCTTTAGATACACTAGCTTAGCAGTGTCACACATGATTAGATACACTACAAAGTATTTCAAATGATAGCCTTAGATACAACTAATAAAACTGTATTACACAGAGTAGGCTTAGATACACCAGCTCATCAAATAAGGTCATACATGACGACATCCTTGGATATTATTTAACCCCTTGATTATGATTTTTTTTTTTATCTAAGAAGGTGAAAAAGTCATAAACGAGCCATATAGTTTTGTTATTCTGACAGAGTTACACCGTAAGATTCTAGCTGCCTGCAGCCACCACTAGGGGGAGCTCACTGCGTCCTGTCATACACTGACCACCATAACGACACAGTAAGTGCTACTCCTGGCAGGTCCAGTCTGTTACAATGTATTAGCGCAGGTAGCATGTATCCGTCTGTAATCCAGAGGACAGTCTAGACTGGATGCAATGGTAACAAACCCTCAGCTGTAACAGGGTTTGCACGGTTATGATAAGCCTTAGGAAGAATATGCTTATTCACTGACCTCAAGCAGGGGTCTTGAAGATGGCGAGAAACGGAATCAGAAAGTCTGTACATGTAACTCCTTACTTACTGTAGGTCTGCGGTAACCTGTACAGTGAGGTAGGTCATGCCTTGTCATGTCTTCACTTCCATATCCATGGGCTGCGTCACAGGAGACAATCCGTGCGCCCTATAATTACCAGTCATGGTGACTGCTTATACAGTAGGTAGTGGGCGTGCTCCGTCTGGACTTACCTGTTTATATGCAGAATTAGCAGCTGTACAAGGGCCTGTCATTAACTAAACGAGTGGATAATTAGTCGCCTGCTGCGTGTCCGGCTTTCCCAATCTCATTTCGTCACACGCCTTCTACCATGACTGTGTAATGTTATGTAGGTCGCTCCTCAGACGGCGTGCACATTCCTGGAGAGAGCACGCCCACTATTTTAAAGCCAGTTTTGTATATAGAGCAGAAGCATTTAAATCGCAAATACAATGTCGCCATCGGGCCATTCTGGTCCAACCGCGGAATTAGATAGAAGGCAAGTGCACCCCGGTCCTGGCGCCTAGGGGGCCCAACAGGCGTCCAATTCATAAATCCCGGGGCTCCTCTGCATCCTTTCTAGTCACAAAAATCTGGAAACGAAACTGAAGACCTGAAAGTGAAATATTTAAGAGGAATTTTTATTTTTCACGCGCAGGTGAGTCAAGCGGTGACACATCCACTTACAGTATATGATCTAATAATGTGCTGAAGGATCATCCTATGGCGGGAGCCGGGGTGCGTCATCGGGGAGATGGAAAAGTTCTGAACCATGTGGGATTGGGGTTAAAGGGGTTCTCTAAGAAAAGTAAAAAAAAGTATTTGGCTGAACCTGCTCATTTAATCTGTGGGGTAATCAGCGTCCTGTAAAACCATCCTGTAAAATAATCCAACCGAGAATGTACCGAGGGCGGGGACGGAGACCCGTGTGCGGGAAGCGGACTGTTCTATTATCAGCTGTGGACGGGGGGGAAGCTGTAATAATACACTCAGCACCAAAAAGAAGCTGTTGGAATTAAACTTTCTATGTGTGACTGTAATGATATACAGTATGGAAGTGATTACAATATGAGAGCTAAAAGAGAAGTACCACTGAAAGGAGGCTCTAGGACCCAGTCGGGCCGCCTCTAACCTGGATTCAAGAAGCGATACAGACTCTAGCCTGAATATAAGATCAAATACGGCTTATAGCCTGGATACAAGATGAGATACGGCCTCTCGTCTGGATACAAGATGAGATACGGCCTCTCGCCTGGATACAAGATGAGATACAGCCTCTAGCCTGGATACAAGATGAGATACAGCCTCTAACCTGGATACAAGATGAGATACGGCCTCTCGCCTGGATACAAGATGAGATACGGCCTCTCGTCTGGATACAAGATGAGATACGGCCTCTCGCCTGGATACAAGATGAGATACAGCCTCTAGCCTGGATACAAGATGAGATACAGCCTCTAACCTGGATACAAGATGAGATACGGCCTCTCGCCTGGATACAAGATGAGATACGGCCTCTAGCCTGGATACAAGATGAGATACGGCCTCTAGCCTGGATATAAGATGAGATACGGCCTCTAGCCTGGATACAAGATGAGATATGGCCTCTAGCCTGGATACAAGATGAGATACGGCCTCTAGCCTGGATACAAGATGAGATACAGCCTCTGGCCTAGATATAAGATGAGATACGGCCTCTAGTTTGGATTCAAGATGAGATACGGCCTCTAGCCTGGATACAAGATGAGATACAGCCTCTAGCCTCTATACAAGATGAGATATGACCTCTAGCCTGGATACAAGATGATATACGGCCTCTAGCCTGGATACAAGATGAGATACTGCCTCTAGCCTGGATACAAGATGAGATATGGCCTCTAGCCTGGATACAAGATGAGATACGGCCTCTAGCCTGGATACAAGATGAGATACGGCCTCTGGCCTAGATATAAGATGAGATACGGCCTCTAGCCTGGATACAAGATAAGATACGGCCTCTAGCCTGAATACAAGATGAGATACGGCCTCTAGCCTGGATACAAAATGAGATACGGCCTCTAGTTTGGATTCAAGATGAGATATGGCCTCTAGCCTGGATACAAGATGAGATACGGCCTCTGGCCTAGCTATAAGATGAGATATGGCCTCTAGCCTGGATACAAGATAATATACGGCCTCTAGCCTGAATACAAGATGAGATACAGCCTCTAGCCTGGATACAAAATGAGATACGGCCTCTAGTTTGGATTCAAGATAAGATACGGCCTCTAGCCTGGATACAAGATGAGATACGGCCTCTAGCCTGGATACAAGATGAGATATAGACTCTAGCCTGGATACAGGATGAGATATGGCCTCTAGCCTGGATACAAGATAAGATACGGCCTCTGGCCTAGATATAAGATGAGATACGGCCTCTAGCCTGGATACAAGATGAGATACGGCCTCTAGCCTGAGTACAAGATGAGATGCAGCCTCTAGCCTCGATACAAGATGACATACGGCCTCTAGCCTGGATACAAGATGACATACGGCCTCTAGCCTAGATATAAGATGAGATACGGCCTCTAGCCTGGATACAAGATGAGATACGGCCTCTAGCCTGGATACAAGATAAGATACAGCCTCTAGCCTGGATACAAGATGACATACGGCTAGGCATGAAGGCATACATGTATGATACCCTGCAGAACATTTTCCCACATTTTTAAGACCTCTGCATGCCATCAGAGAATAAGAACAGTCTTGTTTGCATTCAGAGGCAGTAAACCTATACAGAGCAGAGAAGTGATACAATTGTATCCAGTGACATTCGACTGGGCAGCACAAGTAGGTGAGCCCTGCAATACCATAGTGTAACACAAAATACCGCCCCAGCAGAACCAAATATCACAGTGCGGCACAGAATACTGCCGCCCTCACCACAGTATTCAACTGTATAGCCATCCTGAGGACAGTGATATATATATTTGAGCTCAGAAGCACACCTGTGGCTGCTGCTCAACTTCAGAAGGGCCTGAAGCTCCTACATGAATTATTGCTGAGAACGTTACTATGTTCCCACTGGCACCCAGAGGAAGACATGGGCGGCCCCCTGATCATCGGCCCACCAGACAATTTCCCTGTAGGGTCTATGGCCAGTCATAGAAACATAGAATGTGTCGGCAGATAAGAACCATTCGGCCCATCTAGTCTGCCCAATATACTGTGTACTATGGATAGCCCCTTGGCCCTATCTTATATGAAGGATGGCCTTATGCCTATCCCATGCATGCTTAAACTCCTCCACTGTATTTGCAGCTACCACTTCTGCAGGAAGGCTATTCCATGCATCCACTACTCTCTCAGTAAAGTAATACTTCCTGATATTACTTTTAAACCTTTGCCCCTCTAATTTAAAACGATGTCCTCTTGTAGCAGTTTTTCTTCTTTTAAATATTCTCTCCTCTTTTACCTTGTTGATTCCCTTTATGTATTTAGCAGTCTCTATCATATCCCCTCTGTCTCGTCTTTCTTCCAAGCTATACATGTTAAGGTCCTTTAATCTTTCCTGGTAAGTTTTATCCTGCAATCCATGTACTAGTTTAGTAGCTCTTCTCTGAACTCTCTCCAAAGTATCAATATCCTTCTGGAGATCTGGTCTCCAGTACTGCGCACAATACTCCAAGTGAGGTCTCACTAGTGCTCTGTAGAGCGGCATGAGCACCTCCCTCTTTCTACTGGTAATGCCTCTCCCTATACACCCAAGCATTCTGCTAGCATTTCCCGCTGCTCTATGACATGGTCTGCCTACCTTTATGTCTTCTGAAATAATGATCCCTAAATCCCTTTCCTCAGATACTGAGGTCAGGACTGTGTCACTGATTTTATATTCTGCCCTTGGGTTTTTACGCCCCAGGTGCATTATCTTGCACTTATCAACATTAAATTTTAGTTACCAGATTTGTGACCATTCCTCTAGTTTTCCTAAGTCCTTTTCCATTTGGTGTATCCCTCCAGGAACATCAACCCTGTTACAAATCTTTGTGTCATCAGCAAAAAGACACACCTTACCATCGAGGCCTTCTGCAATTTCGCTGATAAAGATATTAAACAATATGCAACTGCTGATGTGCGGAGCTCACAGAGCACTGGATGCAAGTGGACTACATGAGCATTAGAAGGGTGTATACCTATATCAGGGTGCCATCTGATACCCTGGCACCCATTGCAGGTATATACTGCACCCGCTGGCAGAGTCCACGTGATTAGGGACACTTATCCATGTACATTACTAACCTATGTACCGGTCATAGCTGACCTAGGGCTGGATGGTAGCCCACCAGTAACCTCCGAGGGGTGATAATCCTGTGACAGGGGAGGGAAAGAACAGATGGGGCTTAACTTGTGAGGTGCTGATCTCCAAGCCGAGCTGCAGAGGGAGCCCCCCCCCCCCCCCCACCCCCTCCTAAAATGGAAAATCATGAAAGGAATTCATCCTGTGTGATACTGTCTGCTGAGCTGTGTATCTAATCCTACCATGTGTGATACTGTCTGCTGAGCTGTGTATCTAATCCTATCATGTGTGATACTGTCTTCTGAGCTGTGTATCTAATCCTATCATGTGTGATACTGTCTGCTGAGCTGTGTATCTAATCCTGTCCTGTGTGATACTGTCTGCTGAGCTGTGTATCTAATCCTATCATGTGTGATACTGTCTGCTGATCTGTGTATCTAATCCTATCCCGTGTGATACTGTCTGCTGAGCTGTGTATCTAATCCTATCCTGTGTGATACTGTCTGCTGAGCTGTGTATCTAATCCTACCATGTGTGATACTGTCTGCTGAGCTGTGTATCTAATCCTATCCTGTGTGATACTGTCTGCTGAGCTGTGTATCTAATCCTATCCTGTGTGATACTGTCTGCTGAGCTGTGTATCTAATCGTACCATCTGTGATACTGTCTGCTGAGCTGTGTATCTAATCCTATCCTGTGTGATACTGTCTGCTGATCTGTGTATCTAATCCTATCCTGTGTGATAATGTCTGCTGAGCAGTGTATCTAATCCTATCCTGTGTGATACTGTCTGCTGAGCTGTGAATCTAATCCTATAATGTGTGATACTGTCTGCTGAGCTGTGTATCTAATCCTATAATGTGTGATACTGTCTGCTGAGCTGTGTATCTAATCCTATCATGTGTGATACTGTCTGCTGAGCTGTGTATCTAATCCTATCATGTGTGATACTGTCTGCTGAGCTGTGTATCTAATCCTATCATGTGTGATACTTATTGCTGAGCTGTGTATCTAATCCTATCATGTGTGATACTTATTGCTGAGCTGTGTATCTAATCCTATCATGAGTGATATCACGTATAATACTGTGCCTGTCTGTCACATGTGGTACTGTCTGCTGAGCTGTGTATCTAAGCTTTACTGCATGTACTACTATCTCCTGAGGAGTCTATAGAAGCCTTTCAAGTGGTATACTGTGTGATGAGCTGTGTATCTAAGCCTTAAATGTAGGATATGATTCTGTGGAGCACCGGAGGCAGTCTGTAGATCTCATGGTCATTGGTTGGTAGTTGTTAATTGACCCCCCAAAATAGAAGTGACCAGCCCAGCTGGGTAGCGCATTCCTGTGTACTTCTAAAGGCACATACGGCTGGGTAGCGCGTTCCTGTGTACTTCTAGAGGCACATACAGCTGGATTGCGCTTTCCTGTGCACTTCTAGAGGCACATACAGCTGGGTTACGCTTTCCTGTGCACTTCTAGAGGCACATACGGCTGGGTTGCGCGTTCCTGTGTATATCTAGAGGCACATACAGCTGGGTTACGCTTTCCTGTGCACTTCTAGAGGCACATACAGCTGGGTTGCGCGTTCCTGTGTACTTCTAGAGGCACATACAGCTGGGTTGCGCATTCCTGTGTCCTTCTAGAGGCACATACGGCTGGGTTGCGCTTTCCTGTGCACTTCTAGAGGCACATACAGCTGGGTTGCGCGTTCCTGTGTCCTTCTAGAGGCACATACAGCTGGGTTGCGCTTTCCTGTGCACTTCTAGAGGCACATACAGCTGGGTTGCGCGTTCCTGTGTCCTTCTAGAGACACATACAGCTGGGTTGCGCGTTCCTGTGTCCTTCTAGAGACACATACGGCTGGGTTGCGCGTTCCTGTGTATATCTAGAGGAACATACAGCTGGGTAGCGCGTTCCTGTGTACTTCTAGAGACACATACGGGTGGGTTGCGCATTCCTGTGTATATCTAGAGGCACATACAGCTGGGTTGCGCGTTCCTGTGCACTTCTAGAGGCACATACGGCTGGGTTGCGCGTTCCTGTGCACTTCTAGAGACACATACAGCTGGGTTGCGCTTTCCTGTGCACTTCTAGAGACACATACAGCTGGGTTGCGCGTTCCTGTGTCCTTCTAGAGGCACATACGGCTGGGTTGCGCTTTCCTGTGCACTTCTAGAGGCACATACAGCTGGGTTGCGCTTTCCTGTGCACTTCTAGAGACACATACAGCTGGGTTGCGCGTTCCTGTGTCCTTCTAGAGGCACATACGTCTGGGTTGCGCGTTCCTGTGTCCTTCTAGAGGCACATACGGCTCGGTTGCGCGTTCCTGTGTCCTTCTAGAAGCGCATATGGCTGGGTTGCGCGTTCCTGTGTATATCTAGAGGCACATACAGCTGGGTTGCGCTTTCCTGAGCACTTCCAGAGACACATACAGCTGGGTTGCGCGTTCCTGTGTACTTCTAGAGGCACATACAGCTGGGTTGCGTATTCCTGTGTCCTTCTAGAGGCACATACAGCTGGGTTATGTGTTCCTATGTCCTTCTAGAGGCACATACGTCTGGGTTGCGCTTTCCTGTGCACTTCTAGAGGCACATACAGCTGGGTTGCGCTTTCCTGTGCACTTCTAGAGACACATACAGCTGGGTTGCGCGTTCCTGTGTCCTTCTAGAGGCACATACGGCTGGGTTGCGCGTTCCTGTGCACTTCTAGAGGCACATACGGCTGGGTTGCGCGTTCCTGTGTCCTTCTAGAGACACATACAGCTGGGTTGCGCTTCCCTGTGTCCTTCTAGAGGCATATACGGCTGGGTTGCGCGTTCCTGTGTACTTCTAGAGGCACATACGGCTGGATTGCGCTTTCCTGTGCACTTCTAGAGGCACATACAGCTGGGTTGCGCGTTCCTGTGCACTTCTAGAGGCACATACAGCTGGGTTGCGCGTTCCTGTGCACTTCTAGAGGCACATACAGCTGGGTTGCGCGTTCCTGTGTCCCTTTAGAGGCACATACGGCTGGGTAGCGCGTTCCTGTGTACTTCTAGAGACAAATACGGCTGGGTTGCGCGTTCCTGTGTATATCTAGAGGCACATACAGCTGGGTAGCGCGTTCCTGTGTACTTCTAGAGACACATACGGCTGGGTTGCGCGTTCCTGTGTATATCTAGAGGCACATACAGCTGGGTTGCGCGTTCCTGTGCACTTCTAGAGGCACATACAGATGGGTTGCGCTTTCCTGTGCACTTCTAGAGACACATACAGCTGGGTTGCGCGTTCCTGTGTACTTCTAGAGGCACATACAGCTGGGTTACGTGTTCCTAT
Organism: Bufo gargarizans; assembly: GCF_014858855.1. NCBI lineage: Eukaryota > Metazoa > Chordata > Amphibia > Anura > Bufonidae > Bufo > Bufo gargarizans. Next base: position 46,271,641 of record NC_058083.1, on the reverse strand, counting down.
GTCCTTCTAGAGGCACATACGTCTGGGTTGCGCTTTCCTGTGCACTTCTAGAGACACATACAGCTGGGTTGCGCGTTCCTGTGTCCTTCTAGAGGCACATACGGCTGGGTTGCGCGTTCCTGTGTCCTTCTAGAGGCACATACGGCTGGGTTGCGCGTTCCTGTGTCCTTCTAGAGACACATACAGCTGGGTTGCGCGTTCCTGTGTCCTTCTAGAGGCATATACGGCTAGGTTGCGCGTTCCTGTGTACTTCTAGAGGCACATACGGCTGGATTGCGCTTTCCTGTGTACTTCTAGAGGCACATACAGCTGCGTTGCGCGTTCCTGTGTACTTCTAGAGGCACATACAGCTGGGTTGCCCGTTCCTGTGTCCTTCTAGAGACACATACAGCTGGGTTGCGCGTTCCTGTGTCCTTCTAGAGACACATATGGCTGGGTTGCGCTTTCCTGTGCACTTCTAGAGGCACATACAGCTGGGTTGCGCGTTCCTGTGTCCTTCTAGAGGCACATACGGCTGGGTTGCGCTTTCCTGTGTACTAAGCTTTACTGCATGTACTACTATCTCCTGAGGAGTCTATAGAAGCCTTTCAAGTGGTATACTGTGTGATGAGCTGTGTATCTAAGCCTTAAATGTAGGATATGATTCTGTAGAGCACCGGAGGCAGTCTGTAGATCTCATGGTCATTGGTTGGTAGTTGTTAATTGACCCCCCATAATAGAAGTGACCAGCCCAGTTGGGTAGCGCATTCCTGTGTATATCTAGAGGCACATACAGTTGGGTAGCGCGTTCCTGTGTACCTCCAGAGGCACATACAGCTGGGTTGCGCGTTCCTGTGCACTTCTAGAGGCACATACGGCTGGGTTGCGCGTTCCTGTGTACTTCTAGAGGCACATACAGCTGGGTTGCGCGTTCCTGTGCACTTCTAGAGGCACATACAGCTGGGTTGCGCGTTCCTGTGCACTTCTAGAGGCACATACAGCTGGGTTGCGCGTTCCTGTGTCCTTCTAGAGACACATATGGCTGGGTTGCGCTTTCCTGTGCACTTCTAGAGACACATACAGCTGGGTTGCACGTTCCTGTGTCCTTCTAGAGGCATATACGGCTGGGTTGCGCGTTCCGGTGTACTTCTAGAGGCAAATACAGCTGGATTGCGCTTTCCTGTGCACTTCTAGAGGCACATACAGCTGGGTTGCGCGTTCCTGTGCACTTCTAGAGGCACATACAGCTGGGTTGCGCGTTCCTGTGTCCTTCTAGAGACACATACAGCTGGGTTGCGCTTTCCTGTGCACTTCTAGAGGCACATACAGCTGGGTTGTGCGTTCCTGTGCACTTCTAGAGGCACATACAGCTGGGTTGCTCATTCCTGTGTCCTTCTAGAGGCACATACGGCTGGGTAGCGCGTTCCTGTGTACTTCTAGAGACACATACGGCTGGGTTGCGCGTTCCTGTGTATATCTAGAGGCACATACAGCTGGGTAGCGCGTTCCTGTGTACTTCTAGAGACACATACGGCTGGGTTGCGCGTTCCTGTGCACTTCTAGAGGCACATACAGCTGGGTTGCGCTTTCCTGTGCACTTCTAGAGACACATACAGCTGGGTTGCGCATTCCTGTGTACTTCTAGAGGCACATACAGCTGGGTTGCGTATTCCTGTGTCCTTCTAGAGGCACATACAGCTGGGTTACGTGTTCCTATGTCCTTCTAGAGGCACATACGTCTGGGTTGCGCTTTCCTGTGCACTTCTAGAGGCACATACAGCTGGGTTGCGCTTTCCTGTGCACTTCTAGAGACACATACAGCTGGGTTGCGCGTTCCTGTGTCCTTCTAGAGGCACATACGGCTGGGTTGCGCGTTCCTGTGTCCTTCTAGAGGCACATACGGCTGGGTTGCGCGTTCCTGTGTCCTTCTAGAGACACATACAGCTGGGTTGCGCTTCCCTGTGTCCTTCTAGAGGCATATACGGCTGGGTTGCGCGTTCCTGTGTACTTCTAGAGGCACATACGGCTGGATTGCGCTTTCCTGTGTACTTCTAGAGGCACATACAGCTGGGTTGCGCGTTCCTGTGTACTTCTAGAGGCACATACGGCTGGGTTGCGCGTTCCTATGCACTTCTAGAGACACATACAGCTGGGTTGCGCTTTCCTGTGCACTTCTAGAGGCACATACAGCTGGGTTGCGCGTTCCTGTGCACTTCTAGAGGCACATACAGCTGGGTTGCACTTTGCTGTGTACTTCTAGAGGCACATACAGCTGGGTTGCGCGTTCCTGTGTACTTCTAGAGGCACATACAGCTGGGTTGCGCGTTCCTGTGCACTTCTAGAGGCACATACGGCTGGGTAGCGCGGTTCTGTGCACTTAAGAGGCACATACGGCTGGGTTGTGCGTTCCTATGCACTTCTAGAGGCACATACGGCTGGGTTGCGCATTCCTGTGTACTTCTAGAGGCACATACGGCTGGGTTGCGCATTCCTGTGTACTTCTAGAGGCACATATGGCTGGGTTGCGCATTCCTGTGTACTTCTAGAGGCACATACGGCTGGGTTGCGCGTTCCTGTGTACTTCTAGAGGCACATACGGCTGGGTTGCGCATTCCTGTGTACTTCTAGAGGCACATACGGCTGGGTTGCGCATTCCTGTGTACTTCTAGAGGCACATACGGCTGGGTTGCGCATTCCTGTGTACTTCTAGAGGCACATACGGCTGGGTTGCGCATTCCTGTGTACTTCTAGAGGCACATACGGCTGGGTTGTGCGTTCCTGTGTACTTCTACAGGCACATACGGCTGGGTTGCGCTTTCCTGTGAACTTCTAGAGGCACATACGGCTGGGTTGCGCGTTCCTGTGTACTTCTACAGGCACATACGGCTGGGTTGCGCTTTCCTGTGAACTTCTAGAGGCACATACGGCTGGGTTGCGCGTTCCTGTGTACTTCTAGAGGCACATACGGCTGGGTAGCGCGTTCCTGTGCACTTCTAGAAGCATATACGGCTGGGTTGCGCTTTCCTGTGTACTTCTAGAGGCACATACGGCTGGGTAGCGCATTCCTGTGCACTTCTAGAAGCACATACGGCTGGGTTGCGCTTTCCTGTGCACTTCTAGAGGCACATACGGCTGGGTAGCGCGTTCCTGTGCACTTCTAGAAGCACATACGGCTGGGTTGCGCTTTCCTGTGTACATCTAGAGGCACATACAGATGGGTAACACGTTCTTGTGTACTACTAGAGGCACATAAGGCTGGGTTGTGTGTTCCTGTGCACTTCTAGAGGCACATAAGGCTGGGTTGCGCGTTCCTATGCACTTCTAGAGGCACATAAGGCTGGGTTGTGTGTTCCTGTGCACTTCTGGAGGCACATATGGCTGGGTTGTGCATTTCTGCATACTTCTAGCCCATTGGACTATTTGTTTTCAGTTTCTTTCATGTGCTGTTCCTTCTCATTCGATTCTTGGAGACATCACCAGGAACTTCTGTAATTTATCTCCTGGGAGCAATGATACTGCTTTCTGAGCCACGAGATGAACCCGGTTTAACAGTAATGAAATCATTAAGAGATTACTGAGGCCACAGGAGGATTGGAAGGAGCGCAAATAGAGGCAGTGCTGGAGAGCAAGCTATGGTGGATCACCACATGCTAACAATTCCTTATTATTCCAGGCACTAGAAATAAATCTGAGACCATGAGTGGTGCCAGCATGTCCAAGGAACTGGATCCAAGTGGCATGACTTAAAGGGACACTAAGAAGTAAGGCAGACAACGACATTGGTATCAGTTTAGAAATGTTTCTTCAGGTTCCTGAAAGCCTTGGAGAAATAGTGGAGGTCTGTTCCCTCCTATGTTCCTGCCCTTTATCTTCGGGCCAGGGGAGGGCCTAGAAAACAGTAAGGTTACATGCACACAAACGTTCCGTTTTTTTTTTTGTGGATAGAATGCGGACCCATTAATTTCTATGGAGCTCTTAAAAACTGCGGATAGTCAACTATTTGTTTTCTGCATGCGTTGTCCGTGGTTCCATTCCGCAAAAAAAATAGAGTGTGTCCTATTCTTGTCCGTTTTGTGGACAAGGATATGCATATACAATTGATCTGCAAAAAAAAAAAAACATACGGACGTCATCGTTTTTTTTTTTTTTTGCGGACTGCAAAACACATACGGTCGTATGCATGTAGCCTAACGCTTAGCTTCCCTGGTGGATCATGGAAGCTAGGGACAGACATAGGTATCATAAGTTTGGATGATTTTCTTCAAACTTCTTAAGGAGTTTAGGATATAGAGTAGAGGACCATCTCCTCGTAATTCCCTCCATTTCATCTTGGGGCCAATTGATCTGAGAAGTCTTAGATAAAAGGGATAAGAGGGGGCAGAGCTTAGTTGTCCTGGTCTATCATTGAAGGCACACATAGATAAAGGTATTGGTTTGGTTTTCTTCAAGATCTCTAAGTATTGTAGGATAAATAGTTCCATCTCCTCATTTCTTCCATTTACAGATAAGCAGGGGAGGGCTTAGATAGGAGGAAGCAGAGCTTAGTTTGCCTGGTTTGTAGGCAGAAATAGACATTGGTATCAGTTGGAAGATTTTCTTAAAGTTCCTGAAATAGTCTTTCAGAAAGGGTGGAAGTCCATCTTCTCCTAATTCCCTTCATTTCATCTTGGGGCAAAGAGACCAGTAGAAGGCTTAGATAACAGGGAGCAGAGCTTAGACTGCCTGGTCTATCATTGAAGGCTGGCATAGGTAGCAGTTTAGAAGATTTTCTTCAAATTCCCGAAATAGGCTTTCAGAAATAGCGTGAGTCTGTTTCCTTCTAATTCCCTCCATTTCAGCTTGGGGCCAGATAAGCAGGGGAGGGCTTACATAAAAATAGGCAGAGCTTAGTTTTCCTGGTTTATTACTGAAGGTAGAGATAGACCTAGGTGTCACTATGTAACATTTTCTTCAAACTCCTGAAACAGTCTTTCAGAAATAGTGGAAGTCCCTCTCCTCATGATTTCATTCCTGCCAGATTGGAGCCAGATAAGCAGGGGAGGGCTCTGATAAGAGGGGGTGGGGCTTAGTTTACCTGGTCTATAACTGAAGGCCACATAGACATAGGCATATTTTCTTGCAAAAATAGAGAAGGCCCATAACCTCCTCTTTATGTTGATTTTGGCTTGGAGCCAGATCAGCTGGGGACATGGAGGGGCTGATCTGATGGCACTGGGGGAGTGGGGGACATGGAGGGGCTGATCTGATGGCACTGGGGGAGTGGGGGACATTGCAATGGATAGCATGGAGGGGCTGATGGCACTGGGGGAGTGGAGCTGAAGGCACTGGGGTGGGGGAAAGCTAAAGGCACTGGGGTGGGGGGGAGCTGATGGCACTGGGGGAACTGATGCACTTGGGCTGATCGCACAGGGGGCAACAAAGGGTGTTGGGGACTGATGGCAGGGGTCTGATGAGTTTTTATAAAGGAAAACAGTCTATTAATTAATTTTTTCTCATTAGATTAATCGATTAATCGTAAAAAATCATCAATAGAATACTCGATTACTGAAATAATTGTTTACTGCCGCCCTAAGTTATATTCTTGTACATAGGAGCAGTATTATATTAGTTATATTCTTGCATGTAGGATGCAGTATTATAGTAGCTATATTCTTGCACATTGGAGCAGTATTATAGTAGTTATATTCTTGTACATAGGAGTCAGTATAATAGTTATATTCTTGTACATAGGAGGCAGCATTATAGTAGTTATATTCTTGTACATAGGAGCAGTATTATAGCAGTTATATTCTTGTACATAGGAGCAGTATTATAGTAGTTATATTCTTGTACATAGGAGCAGTATTATATTAGTTATATTCTTGCATGTAGGATGCAGTATTATAGTAGCTATATTCTTGCACATTGGAGCAGTATTATAGTAGTTATATTCTTGTACATAGGAGCAGTATTATAGTAGTTATATTCTTGTACATAGGAGGCAGCATTATAGTAGTTATATTCTTGTACATAGGATCAGTATTATAGTAGTTATATTCTTGTACATAGGAGGCAGTATTATAGTAGTTATATTCTTGTACATAGGAGCAGTATTATAGTAGTTATATTCTTGTACATAGGAGGCAGTATTATAGTAGTTATATTCTTGTACATAGGAGCAGTATTATAGTAGTTATATTCTTGTACATAGGAGCAGTATTATAGTAGTTATATTCTTGTACATAGGAGGTAGTATTATAGTAGTTATATTCTTGTACATAGGAGCAGTATTATAGTAGTTATATTCTTGTACATAGGAGCAGTATTATAGTAGTTATATTCTTGTACATAGCATGCAGTATTATAGTAGTTATATTCTTATACATAGGAGCAGTATTACAGCAGTTATATTCTTGTACATAGGAGCAGTATTATAGTAGTTATATTCTTATACATATGAGCAGTATTATAGTAGTTATATTCTTGTACATAGGAGCAGTATTATAGTAGTTATATTCTTGTACATAGGAACAGTATTATAGTAGTTATATTCTTGTACCTAGGAGCAGTATTATAGTAGTTATATTCTTGTACATAGGAGCAGTATTATAGTAGTTATATTCTTGTACATAGGAGCAGTATTATAGTAGTTATATTCTTGTACATAGGAGGCAGTATTATAGTAGTTATATTCTTGTACATAGGAGGCAGTATTATAGTAGTTATAATCTTGTACATAGGAGTAGTATTATAGTAGTTATATTCTTGTAGATAGAAGCAGTATTATAGTAGTTATATTCTTGTAAATAGAAGCAGTATTATAGTAGTTATATTCTTGTACATAGGAGCAGTATTATAGTAGTTATATTCTTGTACATAGGAGACAGTATTATAGTAGTTATATCCTTGTACATAGGAGCAGTATTATAGTAGTTATATTCTTGTACATACGAGCAGTATTATAGTAGTTATATTCTTGTACATAGGAGCGGTATTATAGCAGTTATATTCTTTTACATAGGAGCAGTATTATAGTAGTTATATTCTTGTACATAGGAGGCAGTATTATAGTAGTTATATTCTTGTACATAGGAGCAGTATTATAGCAGTTATATTCTTGTACATAGGAGCAGTATTATAGTAGTTATATTCTTGTGCATAGCAGGCAGTATTATGTCAGATAGGGGGCAATATAATAAAAATAATAATAGCGTAACCTATGTGACACAGTGAGGGGTTTTGTCTGGCAAGGCATGTATTTTCCTCCCAGCATGTGCGGCTGGGCCGGTCTCCAGCCAGGTGAGGTCAAATTCCGGACTGGAGTTTAAGTGCCGCTCCGGGTTTTGGCAGCTCCTGGCTGTCCTTAAATAGGCAGCTGGGCTCAGCAGAGATGTCTCTGTTTTTGGGATCTGAGGCTTTGTGCCGCGCGGGAGGGCCGAGAGCCGAACGCTGGGGAAACAGGCCCCCTAAAGCCTGCTGTGGACTACTGGAGGCAGAACTGCCAGCAAGGTGACTTGTGTTATATGAACTTTCCATTGTGTGTGAATTAACACCAAGACTGCAAAGTTACGTGCTGTTTTGTGCAATTGCCTCAAGTGTGACTAAACACTGACGTTTTGAGTTCAGAACTTGTATTTTGCCTCTGTACGGCACCCGCTTACCCTATCTACCAGAGCAAAACCCCACACTTACAATAATCCTACTTTGTGTAAATAGTAGAGGTGTAGAAAAGATATAACAAGACCCTCTGCAGTCCCACTGAAATGAACGGAGTGGTGGTGCATATGCTTGACCCATCGCTCCTCTCATGCAGGGGCACAGGACCCCCTAATCCTATGATCCACTAGATAAGTGTTGGAGCTGTGGGGGTCTGACTGCTGAAACCCCTACTAATCAAACAGTTATCCAGTGCATAAAATATTCTAACTGGAATAGCCCTTTAAGCTCATTACTCAGCAGCAAGTGATTGGAAGAAAATATTCGGGTATGAGAGGAATAACATTAATAGTTTATTAATAGTTTATTAAAACCTATCCGATTGTCTTTACCGTGGGACTAGCATTTACTATTCCATCCATGTCTATATCACCACCGTCTTGGGTTGTCTATTCTGGTAGCATACTCAAGAGTGTAACTTCATATTAATATTGGGATCATCTACTAGACGCTGGCGACACCTCTGAACCCTTAAGGACTTCAGCCATAGTGTGGCAAATGAGAAACATAGATTTTACTGGCACTGAAGGGGGGGGGGGGGAGACTGGAGTCATAATTTACTAAAAGTTCTGCAATACCAGCACAATAAACTCACAGTACAAAGAACCCATCTGTCTGTAACCAGTAACACCAGTAACCTGGAAAAAGCAGCGACATTTGTTTTTCCAGCCATTTTTCAGGTCCTTTAAAACAAACAATATTCGCCTCTCCGATTCCCCGCCCAGCAGTTCCCCCAATGCTCTCCACTTCCTGCTCACCACTTGACACACAGGAAATGCTTGCTCAACCAATCACTGGTTGAGATGCGTTACCGCCGCCGCCAGTGATTGGCTGAGAGGGCATTCCCAGGCATTTCTTGTGTTTTGTGTGTCGAGATAAAGAATTGAAGAGAACTCTAGCAGCAAAAGGGATCTAAGTCCACTGCCACCAATATTTTATTACAATACCCCCCAATACCTAAAGAAATTTTAAGGCTATTTATACCTTCGGAAGCATTTATTTTAATGATTGTCTTTTACCCATTTTGGGCTAAAAATTATTTTTTCAATTGGTCTTTATTAAAAATCTTGAGCCGTTCTGTCACAGAGGGATAACTGTTTGTCTAGCTGTCAGACTTTTTACTTTCACTTAGTGCGGTCATCTAATAAACCTTAATTCTAAGGTCTTACACACTAATTTAAGCCACATTCTTATCAGTAAGATAAGAAATGAGCTATAATGAGTGTTTATGAAGTCAGAGATCAGAGATAAGGACCCGTCAGGTGAGCTGCCTGACGGAAGAGAGTGAAAATTCAGATCCTGCTACTAGAGAAACTCATGGCTGCACAGAGACAGGGGATCAATATTTTTAATAAAGACCAATTCCCAAAAATTATTTTTAGCTCAAAATGAGTACAATACAATAAACAAAATACTCCCAATGGTTTACATAGCCTTTAAGGTCCCACTCCTAGCCTGCTGAACAATGTCCCCAAAGCCACATATACTATTACTTCTACTATGTCTGCTACTGTGGCAAGCCCACGAGGAGCCAGAGAGAAGGATGGAAATGGTAGTGGCTCTGGCTGTCACAGTCAATCACGATGGCCGTCCTCACACTATTGATCCATGGGGCCGTAAAGTGAAAGGAGCATCCACCCTTTCTTCCTTCGGGGCTCACCCTGACTCTAGGGATTCTACCTGTGATGTTAGGTGTCTGTATGGGTGAATTACAGGGTGTGTAGAGTGCAATGGCCGTCGTATGGTGTAGGAGTCAGGAAACCAGGCCAGTTGTAGAAGAATAAACGACTCTCTTTACTGAAGTGCAAAATAGGAGTTGTAGTACACCCAATTATAGCAGACACAGTGCTATTCTCTCCCAGATAGTGATGTATGGATTTAGGAAAGGATGGGAGTGATGGCCCTCTTTTTACACTAACGTCTTATTCTGTTGAATCTATGGTGGGCAACAGTACCTTCAAAATAATGGCTGTAGTGTCCACTGCAGGGTACAGGTTTTGAAGGTACGTTTGACCAGAAGGTCTTGCACGTCACAGGGCTTGGCACATGCACAGTTTTGGTGTCCGATGCCCTCTTTAGGGCACTCAATGCGCAAGCAGTCCCTTGCTCTGCACATGAGGAAGATTTTGAGGAGACGCATCAGGTCCAGGCAGGCGGAGTTGCGGCCAGATGGTGAAGTTGCAGAGAGGGTGGACATAATGGCGCAAGGGGTGGCACTGGGAATTAGTTTAGAGGAGGGCTTGGTCTCTTCATGGAGGCGGTTTCAGGAACTTGCAAGGGTTGGGCTTGAGAGAAATATCTAATATACAGTGGAAATGTAAAAGATTTCTGGTGATAAACAATCATTTTCACCTAGTTAAAAAAATAAAACTATAAAAAAGTAACAAGCACCACACAATAGTGCCAATGAAAAAGTCTTTTTATACTGGATAAAATAAAACAGTTATGGCTTTCTAAATAAGGCGACAAAAAACTCCAGATGATTCATTTTCTAAAAGGGCGTTTTTATTGTGCAAAAGTAGTAGAACATTAAAAACAAGGCAACAGAATGAAGAGTGACTACTCTGCCCTGAACACCAGCATGGAGATCATATGTAGTCACCCTCTGTAGTGCTTATTGGTAAATGAGTTTTTCCCTTTAAAAATTATAAATAATTATAGTTAAAACATTATTAGCAAAAACTATTATTATTGTAGATGTTTTTTATTGTTACATTTAGATACAACCGATTGGTAAATACTGTAAATTTGCCCTTTAAGACCAGATATAAATTGAACTATTGAGCTTGAAGTTGTGAAGGGAACATTGGCGATAATTCGGAGGCCTGGTAGGTACATCTGCGCGGAGTCTGCTGCTTCCGACGACTGCTGACAGCTGTTGCGCGCTCTTAATCAGGTTAAGTGTGCTTACATAAAAGGGTTAGAGAATCCGCTACTTTTACCTGCATGAAGGAAGCAACCAGCGAAGATTTGTGATTTTGTGATTGGAGCAGGCCCAAAAACAGCGACAAAGTTTCCAAACTTCGTAAAACCTTTTGGAAAAAAAAGTTCTACCAACCTATAAGGCCTAACTCACACTTCCTTGTTTGGCCTGATTGTGAGCCAGAACATCACGGACGTTCCCGCAACAGGTGGACGGAGATCGGTGAGACTGGCAACACGTGGTTTGATCTGACAGGTTTTCCTTATGGATCAATAGGCGTCTGTGTGGCCACATCCCTTGCCTCAGGTGTTGCTAATGTGGTCATTTAACCTTCCTTATTTATTGTTGCTTCTCCCACGATGCTGTGCGGTTTATAGCTTTAGTTTCAGTTGTGGATAGCTGGTGTGTGTGGATCTCGGTGGAGTTCCAGGTGCTTCCATAGCCCCTTTGAAGTTAAGTCTTTCCTTTCCCTTTTTGTATTTTGTTTGGGTTCTGTGTGTTGCATTTCCCTATTGTTTGTATTAGGCCTGAAGGAGACTCCTGTTCGTCCTTCCTTTTGGAGGAACAGGTAGTCTTGTCCCTGCCATTAGTACCTGTGTCCTATAGGGCTAGATAGGACTCTAGGTATTCCTGCGTATGAACTCACCTACCTCTGGGGTCTGTTCATACTAGTAGTCAGTCAGGATTTTGGTTAGGGTTTTCCTAGGAGGTGTCCATCTTCCTTCCCTAGTTCTCAGGCCTGATTCCCTGTTCCCCCCTTCCCTCTTATACTTGGTGTGGTGTTTCCCTCCTACACCGAAGCGTGACAGTAGCCTCCACAGAGATAAGATATAAGGGAAAGATCTGCACCTGTCCTGTGTTTTTGACCTGCTCCTGGTTTTGGCCCAAAATCATGGATGAAAATCACTTCCCAGTTCACTAAAATGTGAACTAGGCCTAAGACTGCAGATTTTACTGTTAACCCCTTTACAGCCCTAGACCACAAAAAATACTATCGACCCCTTCACCAGCCTGAACCACCACCAGCCGAACCCACTCTAGATTATAGTAGTTATATTCTTGTACATAAACAACTCTCTCTGAAGTGCAAAATTATCCAATTGTAGCAGATACAGTTTCAACTGTACACAGTGCTATCCTCTCTCAGATAGTGCTGTACGGATTTAGGAAAGAGTGGGAGTGATGGCCGTCTTTGTACACTAAAGTCTCTTTCTGTACAATCTATGGTGGGCAATAGTACCTTGACTATAATAGCTGTAGTGTCCACTGCAGGGTACAGGGTTTTGAAGGCACATGTGACCAGGAGGTCTGGCGCATGCGCAGTTTTGGTCCTGAGTCCGATGCCCTCTTTAGGGCGCAAGCGCAGGCAGGCCCCTGCTCTGCACGTGCACAAGATTTTGCCGAGATGCATCAGGACCAGGCAGACGGAACTGTGGCCAGATCATGATGTTGCAGAGGAGGGGGCGGACATAATGGCGCAAAGGGGTGGCACTGGGAACTTGTTTAGAGGAGGGCTTGGTCTCTTCATGGAGGCGGGCTCAGGCACTTGCAAACGGCAAGCCTGGGCTACTACAACCAATAATCCCGCCCCTCTGGGCGTCTTTTCTGATGTTTGGAACCTGCGATCTCTCTAACAAAGGTACACTTGAACAAGGTGACAGATTCCCTTTTATATATTACCTATTGCACAATCAATTGGTCTGATGTTTTTATGCGATGTATATAAGGCTACATTCACACTAACGCTAATATTTTCCGGTATTGAGATCCATCGTGGGGTCTCAATACTGGAAAAAAAACGCTTCCGTTTTGTCCCCATTCATTGTCAATGCGTTCCGTTCCATTCTTATACCAGAGAGCAGCATGCTGCGGTTTGCTTTCCGTCCCGGGATGCGGAGCAAGACGGATCTATCATGACACACAATGCAAGTCAATGGGACGGATCAGTTTTCTCTGACACAATAGAAAACGGATCCGTCCCCCATTGACTTTCAAGTTCATGACGGACCCGTCTTGGGTATGTTAGAGATAATACAACCAGAACCGTTCATAACGGATGCAGACGGTTGTATTATCAGTAACGGAAGTGTTTTTGCCGGATCCAGCAAAAACGCTGGTGTGAAAGTAGCCTAAGACTAACCCGGTGAGATCTTTTGGAAAGTCAGATGCCGTTTTTTTTGTTATTTCTTATAATTTGTCTTGGTGTATATGGGGTAGTCATTAGTGTTGAGCGAACTTCTGTTTTAAGTTCGGCGTCTAAAGTTCGGCTTCCGGTTAGCGGAGAATCCCGATATGGATTCCGAATACCGTTGTGGTCCGTGGTAGCGGAATCAATAATGGCCGATTATTGATTCCGCTACCACGGACCACAACGGAATTCGGAATCCATATCGGGATTCTCCGCTAACCGGAAGCCGAACTTTAGACGCCGAACTTAAAACAGAAGTTCGCTCAACACTAGTAGTCATATATAGTCCTCGCCACAGGGGCGGTGAGCCGCCATTCTTTTTGCAGTATTTTATGTACAGGTCCTTCTCAAAAAATTAGCATATTGTGATAAAGTTCATTATTTTCTGTAATGTACTGATAAACATTAGACTTTCATATATTTCAGATTCATTACACACAACTGAAGTAGTTCAAGCCTTTTATTGTTTTAATATTGATGATTTTGGCATACAGCTCATGAAAACCCAAAATTCTTATCTAAAAAAATTAGCATATCATGAAAAGGTTCTCTAAACGAGCTATTAACCTAATCATCTGAATCAACTAATTAACTCTAAACACCTGCAAAAGATTCCTGAGGCTTTTAAAAACTCCCAGCCTGGTTCATTACTCAAAACCGCAATCATGGGTAAGACTGCCGACCTGACTGCTGTCCAGAAGGCCATCATTGACACCCTCAAGCAAGAGGGTGAGACACAGACAGAAATTTCTGAACGAATAGGCTGTTCCCAGAGTGTTGTATCAAGGCACCTCAGTGGGAAGTCTGTGGGAAGGAAAAAGTGTGGCAGAAAACGCTGTACAACGAGAAGAGGTGACCGGACCCTGAGGAAGATTGTGGAGAAGGACCGATTCCAGACCTTGGGGGACCTGCGGAAGCAGTGGACTGAGTCTGGAGTAGAAACATCCAGAGCCCCCGTGTACAGGCGTGTGCAGGAAATGGGCTACAGGTGCCGCATTCCCCAGAAACAGCGGCAGAAGCGCCTGACCTGGGCTACAGAGAAGCAGCACTGGACTGTTGCATGACATTCGGAAATCAAGGTGCCAGAGTCTGGAGGAAGACTGGGGAGAGGGAAATGCCAAAATGCCTGAAGTCCAGTGTCAAGTACCCACAGTCAGTGATGGTCTGGGGGCCATGTCAGCTGCTGGTGTTGGTCCACTGTGTTTTATCAAGGGCAGGGTCAATGCAGCTAGCTATCAGGAGATTTTGGAGCACTTCATGCTTCCATCTGCTGAAAAGCTTTATGGAGATGAAGATGTCATTTTTCAGCACGACCTGGCACCTGCTCACAGTGCCAAAACCACTGGTAAATGGTTTACTGACCATGGTATTACTGTGCTCAATTGGCCTGCCAACTCTCCTGACCTGAACCCCATAGAGAACCTGTGGGATATTGGGAAGAGAAAGTTGAGAGACGCAAGACCCAACACTCTGGATGAGCTTAAGGCCGCTATCAAAGCATCCTGGGCCTCCATAACACCTCAGCAGTGCCACAGGCTGATGGCCTCCATGCCACGCCGCATTGAAGCATCCTGGGCCTCCATAACACCTCAGCAGTGCCACAGGCTGATTGCCTCCATGCCACGCCGCATTGAAGCAGTCATTTCTGCAAAAGGATTCCCGACCAAGTATTGAGTGCAGAACTGAACATAATTATTTGAAGGTTGACTTTTTTTGTATTAAAAACACTTTTCTTTTATTGGTCGGATGAAATATGCTAATTTTTTTAGATAGGAATTTTGGGTTTTCATGAGCTGTATGCCAAAATCATCAATATTAAAACAATAAAAGGCTTGAACTACTTCAGTTGGTGTATAATGAATCTAAAATATATGAAAGTCTAATGTTTATCAGTACATTACAGAAAATAATGAACTTTATCACAATATGCAATTTTTTTTAGAAGGACCTGTATAGGTACTTACTGCTGCACAGCACAGCTAGCCTTCTGGATTCTTGAGTAGGGTTTGTTCATACATGGCGTAAATACCGCAGAGTTACTGCCGCAGATTTGTTTGCAGTGCTGCACAGTACCAGCAAAGTGGATAGGGTTGTAAGTATTCTCGTCCACACGCTGCGGAGAAAAAAAAGAACGGAGGATGGGGGTTTTACCTGCACTGCCAAGGCTGAAAGCAGAGGAGGGTCTGCAGCAACAACAGACCACAACAAATAATACTATTAACCCCTTCACCAGCCAGAACCACCATCAGCCTAACCCACTCTAGATTACCAATACCACTATTTGGTATTAACACAATACCAACCTACCGCATTGCTGATTTTACTGTTAACCCCTTTGCAGTCCTAGACCACTAAAGACAGTACCAATAACCCCTTCACCAACCTAAACCACTAGGAAAACTAGGAATAATATATCTAATCCACTCTAGATCGCCAGGACTATATACTCGTATGTAATCAACATACAGAATTGTGAATGCGGCTGTTAACCCCTTTACTACCATAGACCACCACGGACAACATCATTAACTCCTTTACCAGCCTAACCCACTCTAGATCACCAGGACTATTCAGTATTAACACATGCCCAAGCTATATTATTGTGGATTTTACTGGTAACCCCTTTACAGTCCTAGACCACCAATGATAGTACTATTAACCCCTTCATCATGCTAAACCACCAAGAATATTAGAAATAAACCTCAAACTTGTTTTAGACAACAGGACTATATATAATAATCAACCTATAGCATTGTGGATGCTGCTGTTAACCTCTTACTGGCATAGGCGACCACAGAGCGTACCATTAACCCCTTCATCAGCCTAAAACCGCGCCTAACCTACTCTAGGCCACCAGGATGTTACGGTATTAACACATATCCAACCTATAACATTACGGATGTTACTTTAAACCCCTTTGCCAGTCAGAACGTCATAGATAACATCAACCCCTTAACCAATACCAGACCACCTGTAATATATTAACCCCTAAACCAGTAGGGACATTTTAAGGAATGCTATCATCAAACATGCCTATCTTCATTATGTGAGTCGATATATGACGCTACCCTACTAAGCTACTGGGGAGCGGTATCCCTGACTTTGCTATGGCGCCCTATGAATTCTACTCATGTACTGTAATCAGGTAAGGATTAGCCTTTAGATGTAAAAAAAAAAGAAGAAAGGAAAGTTTCCATTCACTGACAGCAAGCATATATCTTGAAAATGATAAGAAATTATAAGAAAACAAAGTCAGTTAGAAAGTTGCAGAAGTTTCCATTATACAGATAGGGTTATATTTGAATTCTTTACAGTCAGGTCACTGACTAGGGGGCGGCCCGGCATTGTGCACAGGGTGGGACGCCTTCTCTCCAGCAGGGTGTGTGCACAGCCTCCAATCACTGCAAAGGGGCGGAGCTTGTGACCACTGCTGCACAAAAGTATTCCTGCTGGGGGTGATGACCGCCCTCATGTCAGGAGGGGAGCTATACACTGTGATACGTCTGCGGAGCTGTGTATCTAAGCCTATCATGTGTGATACTGTCTGCTGAGCTGTGTATCTAAGCCTATCATGTGTGATACTGTCTGCTGAGCTGTGTATCTAAGCCTATCATGTGTGATACTGTCTGCTGAGCTGTGTATCTAATCCTATCCTGTGTGATACTGTCTGCTGAGCTGTGTATCTAATCCTACCATGTGTGATACGGTCTGCTGAGCTCTGTTTCTAAGCCTATCATGTGTGATACTGTCTGCTGAGCTGTGTATCTAATCCTATCATGTGTGATACGTCTGCTGAGCTGTGTATCTAATCCTATCCTGTGTGATACTGTCTGCTGAGCTGTGTATCTAAGCCTATCCTGTGTGATACTGTCTGCTGAGTTGTGTATCTAATCCTATCATGTGTGATACTGTCTGCTGAGCTGTGTATCTAATCCTATCATGTGTGATACGTCTGCTGAGCTGTGTATCTAATCCTATCCTGTGTGATACTGTCTGCTGAGCTGTGTATCTAATCCTATCATGTGTGATACTGTCTGCTGAGCTGTGTATCTAAGCCTATCATGTGTGATACTGTCTGCTGAGCTGTGTATCTAATCCTGTCATGTGTGATACTGTCTGCTGAGCTGTGTATCTAATCCTATCATGTGTGATACTGTCTGCTGAGCTGTGTATCTAATCCTATCATATATGATACTGTCTGCTGAGCTGTGTATCTAATCCTATCATGTGTGATACAGCCTGCTGCGCTGTGTATCTAATCCTATCATGTGGGATACTGTCTGCTGAGCTGTGTATCTAGTCCTATCATGTGTGATACTGTCTGCTGAGCTGTGTATCTAAGCCTATCATGTGTGATACTGTCTGCTGAGCTGTGTATCTAATCCTATCATGTGTGATACAGCCTGCTGAGCTGTGTATCTAAGCCTATCATGTGTGATACAGTCTGCTGAGCTGTGTATCTAGTCCCATCATGTGTGATACTGTCTGCTGAGCTGTGTATCTAGTCCTATCATGTGGGATACTGTCTGCTGAGCTGTGTATCTAATCCTATCCTGTGTGATACTGTCTGCTGAGCTGTGTATCTAATCCTATCCTGTGTGATACTGTCTGCTGAGCTGTGTATCTAATCCTATCCTGTGTGATACTGTCTGCTGAGCTGTGTATCTAATCCTATCATGTGTGATACTGTCTGCTGAGCTGTGTATCTAGTCCTATCCTGTGTGATACTGTCTGCTGAGCTGTGTATCTAATCCTATCATGTGTGATACTGTCTGCTGAGCTGTGTATCTAATCCTGTCCTGTGTGATACTGTCTTCATAGCTGTGTATCTAATCCTATCCTGTGTGATACTGTCTGCTGAGCTGTGTATCTAATCCTATCATGTGTGATACTGTCTGCTGAGCTGTGTATCTAAGCCTATCATGTGTGATACTGTCTGCTGAGCTCTGTTTCTAAGCCTATCATGTGTGATACTGTCTGCTGAGCTGTGTATCTAATCCTATCATGTGTGATACTGTCTGCTGAGCTGTGTATCTAATCCTATCATGTGTGATACTGTCTGCTGAGCTGTGTATCTAATCCTATCATATATGATACTGTCTGCTGAGCTGTGTATCTAATCCTATCATGTGTGATACAGCCTGCTGCGCTGTGTATCTAATCCTATCATGTGGGATACTGTCTGCTGAGCTGTGTATCTAGTCCTATCATGTGTGATACTGTCTGCTGAGCTGTGTATCTAAGCCTATCATGTGTGATACTGTCTGCTGAGCTGTGTATCTAATCCTATCATGTGTGATACAGCCTGCTGAGCTGTGTATCTAAGCCTATCATGTGTGATACAGTCTGCTGAGCTGTGTATCTAGTCCCATCATGTGTGATACTGTCTGCTGAGCTGTGTATCTAGTCCTATCATGTGGGATACTGTCTGCTGAGCTGTGTATCTAATCCTATCCTGTGTGATACTGTCTGCTGAGCTGTGTATCTAATCCTATCCTGTGTGATACTGTCTGCTGAGCTGTGTATCTAATCCTATCCTGTGTGATACTGTCTGCTGAGCTGTGTATCTAATCCTATCATGTGTGATACTGTCTGCTGAGCTGTGTATCTAGTCCTATCCTGTGTGATACTGTCTGCTGAGCTGTGTATCTAATCCTATCATGTGTGATACTGTCTGCTGAGCTGTGTATCTAATCCTGTCCTGTGTGATACTGTCTTCATAGCTGTGTATCTAATCCTATCCTGTGTGATACTGTCTGCTGAGCTGTGTATCTAATCCTATCATGTGTGATACTGTCTGATGAGCTGTGTATCTAAGGCTACTTTCACACTAGCGGCAGGACGGATCCGACAGGCTGTTCACCCTGTTGGTTCTGTCCTGACGCTATTTTGCAGTGCCGCCGGACTGCGGCTCTATCCCCATTGACTATAATGGGGATGGGGCGGAGCCCCGACGCAGCACGGCAATGCACTGCGAAAGGCCGCCGGACTATAAGTACTGCATGTCCGACTTTTTAGTCCGGCGGCCTCTCGCCTTGCACTGCCGTGCTGCGCCGGAGCTCCGCCCCCATCCAATAGTCAATGGGGACGGAGCGGCAGTCCGGCGGCACGGCGAAATAGCGGCAGGACTGATCCGACAGGGTGAACAGCCTGTCGGATCCGTCCTGCCGCTAGTGTGAAAGTAGCCTAAGCCTATCATGTGTGATACTGGGGGAGATTTTTACCAAAACTGGTGTCAGGGAAATCTGGCTTAGTTGTCCATAGCAACCAATCAGATTCCACCTTTCATTTTCCAAAGGAGCTCTGAAAAATGAAAGCTGGAATCTGATTGGTTGCTATGGACAACTTAGCCAGATTTTGTTTACACCAGTTCTGACAAATTTCCCCCTCTGTCTGCGGAGCCAGTCAGTGTATCTAAGCTTACTAGGTGTGATACTGTTTGCTGGGCTGCTGTATCTAATCCTATCATCTGCGATAATGTCTGTTGAGCTGCTGTACCTAAGCCTATTGGGTGCGATACCGTCCACTGTATCTAAGCCCATTGTGTGTATATCTGTCTGCTGACACATTGTATCCAAGCCTGTGTGATACTGTTTTCAGAGCCAGTGTATCTAAGCCTATCATGTGTGTTGCTGTCTGCTGAGCCACCGTATTTAACCCTTCCACCCCCGGAGGTTTTTACATTTTTGAGTTTTTGTTTTTCGCCTTCCCAGAGCCATAACTTTTTTACTTTTCTGTTCGCATCGCCGTATGAGGGTTTGTTTTTTTTGCAGGACAAGTTGTACTTTCTAATGGCACTCTTTACTATTGCGTACAATGTAGTAGCGAGCTGAAAGAAAAAAAAATTCCAAATAGGGTGAAAACGTTTTTACGGCGTTCCCTGTGTGTTACAACTGACCTGTTACTTTCATTCTCTGGGTCAGTACGAATACAGGGATACCACATATGTATAGTTTTTTTTGCACTCCCAGATGCCATGGTCATGTTTGAGGGGTTGTACGCGATCAGTGTTATTGTCGATCGCATACATTAGCCCTGGGTGTCTGCTGTTTAAAACAGCCGGCGCCATCTTTAAAGACCCACCCCCATGTACGGCGTTGAGCAGGAAGGGGTTAAACTTTTTGAGAGACATTTACCAAAATTGCTATAAACGGAAACTGGCTTAGTTGCCCATGGCAACCAAACCAGTTTTCTTTGCACCAGTTTTGGTAAATATCCCCCGCTACATGTGAGACATTTTGTGGAGCTGCGTATCTGCCTGATTCTCCGGTGTACCTAATCTCATCATGGGTGACAGCGTTTATCTCTAAACCAATGTATCTAAGCCCACGCTGTGCGATACATCTTACACAATTTCATAATACAATATTTTTTAGGGCTACGTGTCTGCTTTGTTGTTGTATCTGTGCGATACCGCCTCCGGGTACCACTGTCTCATTTGGGTCCCTCAGTGGCGGATAAGCAAGGGTTAAAAGCATCTTCCCTTTTTCTGAACAGTCGCCCAAAAGTGGGCGTTGTCTTTGGCCAGACGGTCGCGAGCCGTGGCGGAGGAGTAAATTGTTTTTGGCTGCGTCGTCCCTTGAGCGCAGGTGACGAGAAGGTAAACAGACGGGAGGGGAGCGTGTCCCCTCGCGGTGTGCGCCACGCACAACATACACCTCGGCCAGTGCGTTTCCGGAAGATGGACGGCCCAAATAGAAAGCGTTCAAAGCGGCCTGAACAAATATTATTCATGGAGGGGAATATGAAGGCATCGGGGCCCAGGGGACGCCCTGCGTTCATCTGAGACTAATGAGAAATTAAGAGCTGGAAGTTGGCTTTACAGACACGGCACAAGCCTTCATCCGGGTGACAGCGACACACACACAGATCAGCTCACGGCTGGGAAACCGGTCACACGTGGCCTCAAAAACACACAGTACCAAATTTTAAAGAGATGCTCCTTTTTCAGAACAGTTTAGGGAATTGCTTAAGTAATAACACCCTTAAGCCTGAGCTATACAGCAATTTAATTGATACCAGACGTGACAGCCGCTCAAGCTTGGAGGTTAGAGACATTTTTATTTTCACACTATTTTAGAAAATTGCATAAGTAATGGCACCCTCACATCTAGGCTATGCATAATATGACTATTTCAGCAGGGTAATGTTGCAGTCAGCATTCACGCCATCCATACCAGGGGTCATAGTAGCTTAGGATTTAGCAGAAAGCAAATTGCATAATTGATAACACCCTCAGGCCTCATGCACACGTCCGTTCCGCGCATTGGGGACCGCAATTTGCGGTCCCCAATGCACTGGCAACGTCCGTGCGGCGGCCGGGATGGATTGAGACACATTCAACTTGAATGGGTCCGTGATCCATCCGCACGCAGAAAAATAGAACATTCAAGTGAATGGGTCCGCATCCATGATGCGGGGAGCACATAGCCGGTGCCTGCATATTGCGGACCCGCTGTGTGTCGGCAGCAATATGGCAACGGCCGTGTGCATAAAGCGTTAAGCACGGGCTATACAACTATTTCAGCAGCAGAAAGTTGCAGTCACAAACTTTACAAATACCAGATGTCATAGTAGCTAAAGCCTGGAGGTTACAGACATTTTTAGACTATCTTAGGGAATTGCATAAGTAATAGCACCCTTGCATCTAGGCAAATGTATATTATGACTTTTTCAGAAGAATGCTGCAGTCTGCAGCTATGCCATCCATACCAAGTGTTATGGTATCCTAGGATTTAGCAGAAAGCTAATTATTTTATGGTATTGCATAAATAATAACACCCTTAGGGCTCATGCACACGACAGTATTTTGCGTTCAGTATACTGGACGTTTTTTTAGCTCAGTATACGGAACATATACTGAACCATTCATTTCAATGGTTCAGCAAAAAATACTGAAGTGTCTCCGTGTGCATTCCGTTTCAGTATTTCAGTATTTCCGTGCCGTGAAAAGATAGAACATGTCCTATACTTGTCCGCAAATCACGGTGCTTGGCTCCATTCAAGTCAATGGGTCCGCAAAAAAAACGGAACACATACGGAAATGCATCCGTATGTCTTCCGTTTCCGTTCCGTTTTTTCCTGAACCATCTATTGAAAATGTTATGCCCAGCCCAATTTTTTCTATGTAATTACTGTATACTGTATATGGCATACGGAAAAACGGAACGGAAAAACGGAAAGGAAACGGAAACACAACGGAAACAAAAAACGGAACAACGGATCCGTAAAAAACGGACCGCAAAACACTGAAAAAGCAATACTGTCGTGTGCATGAGGCCTTAGGCCCCTTTCACACGGGCGAGTTTTCCGTGCGGGTGCGATGCGTGCGGTGAACGCATTGCACCCGCACTGAATCCTGACCCATTCATTTCTATGGGGCTGTGCACACGAGCGGTGATTTTCACGCATCACTTATGCGTTGCGTGAAAATCGCAGCATGCTCCTCTTTGTACGTTTTTCACGTAATGCAGGCCCTATAGAAATGAATGGGGTTGCGTGAAAATCGCATGCATCCGCAAGCAAGTGCGGATGCGGTGCGATTTTCACGCATGGGTTCTAGGTGACAGTCTATTCACTGTATTATTTTCCCTTATAACATGGTTATAAGGGAAAATAATAGCATTCTGAATACAGAATGCTTAGTATAATAGTGCTGGAAGGGTTAAAAATAATAAAAAAGTTAACTCACCTTCTCCTCCTGTTCGCGTAGAGGCCGGTCTGTTCTTTAGCTGTGGCTGAAGGACCTTTGATGACGTCAGATCACATGCTCCATCACCATGGTGATGGACCATGTGATTGGAGCATGTGATCTGACGTCACCTCAGGTCATTCAGTCCACAGCTAAAGAACAGACCGGGATCTACGCTAACAAGAGGAGAAGGTGAGTTAACTTTTTTTATTATTTTTAACCCTTCCAGCACTATTATACTAAGCATTCTGTATTCAGAATGCTATTATTTTCCCTTATAACCATGTTATAAGGGAAAATAATACAATCTTCAGAACATCAATCCCAAGCCCGAACTTCTGTGAAGAAGTTCGGGTCTGGGTACCAAACATGCGTGATTTTTCTCACGCGAGTGCAAAACGCATTACAATGTTTTGCACTCGCGCGGAAAAATCGCGCATTTTCCCGCAACGCACCCGCCTCTTATCCGGGCAAAAAACATGACGCCCGTGTGAAAGAGGCCTTAAGCATGGGCTACACAACTAATTTAGCAGTGCAAACTGCATTCAAGAGTAACCTTATGGATACCAGATGTCATTGTCACTCAAACTTGGAGGTTGGAGACACGTTTTTGAATATTTTAAGGAATTGCACAAAAAATAACACCCTTGCACCTGGGTTACTGTATTTTAGGGAATTGCATAAGTAATAACACCTTAGAAACTGGCTTACCGTATAGGACTATTTCAGCAGAGCAAAGGTGCAGTTAGCAGCCACTCCATCAATACCTGGATTTTGCAGAAAGCAAATTATTTTACGGAACTGCATAAATAATCACACCCTTAAGCCTGAGCTATACAACTATTTCAGCAGCGGAAAGTTGCAATCTCGAGTAACCGTATAAATACCAGATGTCATAATCACCAAAGCCTACAAGTTACAGAAATGTTTTGACTTTGTTTTAGGGAATTTCATAAGTAATAACACCCTTGCACCTAGGCTACTGTAAATTATTTAAGCAGGACAATATTGCAGTCAGCAGTCACTTTATCCATACCAGGTGTCATACACAGTAGTTTAGGATTTAGCAGACTGCAAATTATTTTATGGAATTGCATAAATACTAATACCCTTAAGCCTGGGCTATACAACTAATTCAACACTGCAAGTTGCACTCAAGAGTAGCCTTATTAATACCAGATGTCAAAGTCGCTCATGCCTTGGGGTTTCAGACACTTTTGAAAAATATTTTAGGGAATTGCATAAGTAATAACACCTTAGAAACTGGCTTAACATATATGCCTATTTCAGCAGGGAAAAATTGCAGTCAGCAGCAAGTCCATCCATACCAGGTGCTATAATTGCTTAGGAATTAGCAGAAAGCAGAGTATCTTAGGGAATTGCATAAATAATAACACCTTCAGGCATGGGCGTATACGTCTATTTCAGCTGTGCAGTTGTAGTCAAGAGCAACCATATGCATGTCAGGTGCCACGGCTTGAAAGATGGAGACACATTTCAGAACTGCGGGGAATTGCGTAAATATTCACACCCAGGCTATATAAGTATTTCAGCAGGCCAAAGTGGCAGTCAGCAGGAACTCCATCCATGCCAGGTGTGAAAGTAGCTTAGGATTTAGCACACAGAAGAATATTTTAGGGAATTGCATAACTAATAACACCATACAACAATTTCAAACACTGCAAAGTCGCACACGACCACGGTTTTGGTCCACGTCCGATCCACGTTTTTTGAGGATCACACGCAGACCCATTCATTTCTACAGGTCCGCCAATCTGTGTGGCCGTCCAGAAAATTATAGAACATGTTCTATTCTTGGAGTCACTTTTTTAGGGAATTGCATAAATGTTAACACCCGAGGGCCAGTGCTATGCAACAATTCAGCCATCTAGGCCACAAGCAATTCACACTAAACAGTTCATTGGTACTGCAGTTACACTCGAGCCACATGTCAGAATATTTTAGGGAATTGCATAAATGTTAACACCCTCAAACTTAGGCAACATGACAACTCCAGAAACACGTTGGCCTGAATCACATGAAGCAAATTTGCCACCATTAGGTCTTCCGATTCCAATCATCATCCCCCCTCCCCCAGATAACGAAAGAAGTGAATCGCCGCTGACGAATCACAAGTGTATTATTTTATCCCTGTGCCTTTAAGGAGAATTGTTTTGCAACATTGTAACAACATGAGGGTAACCATGGTCTTGGCTGCCCGCCAGGTTCGGTTGTGACTACTTCCTTCGTACATGGGCCGTTGCCTCCAGGACACAAAACGGTAAACACATAATCCATTTTTTCTGCAGAAAGAGAGCGGACAACACAATTATACTTTGCAAATGCACTGCAGATAGACCCGATGGATGGGGAAAACACTTAGAAATGTGGGTGGAGTTCCCCTTTAAATGACCTTAAATTATAACAGCTTTGCAGAATCCTCAATAATTGTGCAGATTCAGGTAATGAAATGCAGAAACCCCTGAGCCGTTCCTAATGAGCGTATGAGAGAGAATCTAAACCACTCCAGCCATAAATAAGGCGGCCAATTAAAATCCCCACCGACCTACAGCTTTATTAGGGGCTCTCACAAGGCCCTGACCTGGGCCCCTGCATAATATGGCCGTTAATCAAGTAATGTTAGGCTGGTGAGCTGTGCTTCATCAACCATGACTGAGGTACAGAGGGATTTCATCAGATAAAAGAAACTGCTGCTCTAGGGAAGCCGAACCCCGAAAATGTACAAGGCAAGCCGAGGCGCCCATACTGTTCACTGTACTGCAGGAAACACGGAAAATGTTCATTAATCTACATAAAAGCTGAGATATTAGATTTCATTTCTTATTCTGTACTCATCCTGAGTTACATCCTGTATTATACTCCAGAGCTGCACTCACTATTCTGCTGGTGCAGTCACTGTGTACATACATTACTTATCCTGTACTGATCCTGAGTTACATCCTGTATTATACTCCAGAGCTGCACTCACTATTCTGCTGGTGCAGTCACTGTGTACATACATTACATTACTTATCCTGTACTGATCCTGAGTTACATCCTGTATTATACTGCAGAGCTGCACTCACTGTTCTGCTGGTGGAGTCACTATGTACATACATTACATTACTTATCCTGTACTGATCCTGAGTTACATCCTGTATTATACTCCAGAGCTGCACTCACTATTCTGCTGATGGAGTCGATGTGTACATACATTACATTACTTATCCTGTACTGATCCTGAGTTACATCCTGTATTATACTCCAGAGCTGCACTCACTATTCTGCTGGTGCAGTCACTGTGTACATACATTACATTACTTATCCTGTACTGATCCTGAGTTACATCCTGTATTATACTCCAGAGCAGCACTCACTATTCTGCTGGTGCAGTCACTGTGTACATACATTACATTACATATCCTGTACTGATCCTGCGTTACATCCTGTATTATCCTCCAGAGCTGCACTCACTATTCTGCTGGAGCAGTCACTGTGTACATACATTACATTACTTATCCTGTACTGATCCTGAGTTACATCCTGTATTATACTCCAGAGCTGCACTCACTATTCTGCTGGTGCAGTCACTGTGTACATACATTATATTACTTATCCTGTACTGATCCTGAATTACATCCTGTATTGTACTCCAGAGCTGCACTCACTATTCTGCTGGTGCAGTCACTGTGTACATACATTACATTACTTATCCTGTACTGATCCTGAGTTACATCCTGTATTGTACTCCAGAGCTGCACTCACTAGTCTGCTGGTGGAGTCACTACTTTGCCACACCTATAGGACTATTAATCCTAAACACTTAGGTTTTTATAATGAATGCAAGAACTGCAGTGAACACTGACGCCGGCAAAACAAGAAGAGAGAATGCGGGAAGTAGATGGGTGTATCACTGCAGTGGTGTTCTAGGTGCCATCAGGGGGTGTTTTTGTCCCTCTTTTGCCCGTCGCTGTCGTGGCAGGTGAGCTTGAATAGCTCCAGTGCCCCTGAGCAGAATTTATTTTTAGGGAGAGGTGTGAATGGGGGGCTTGATGGGAGGGTTTGCAGGCAGCACAAGGGCCTTGTTTATCGGCTTCTCCAGCCCTGAGAATGGTTACATAAGATGAGATAATGCAGAGGCGCTTACAGTATCTCTTACACAACAGCGCAGGCGGAGCGCACACTCATCACAACAGAGGGAGGGGCGAGAGTGGCCGGGGGGAAGAGGGTGGAGGCTGCACACTGTACTCGGCGCGTTAACCCCTCCGGCCCGCAGCTGCTGCCGCTCTCTGAACTTTATACCACGGAGAACCAAGTGTGGAAATCGAGCAGCTGCCCTTCAGCGACAGGGGAAAAAGGCAAAAAAAATCCCCCAAAACATATTGAGTCATGCATTAATAATAGAGTGCCGCCACGTAGTGCACTGATAAATTCAGTCCTGCATACCGTAATGGTGGTGAAAAAAACCAGGGCATCTTCCGGGCACTATACAATCGTACGTGGTAATCCCTGCTACCAACAGAACCCGGACATCAAGCAAAAGACCCAGGGCACCTGCTCCCAGCAGACACTAGCAACACTGTCAGTGCACAATGTTTTCAATGTGGGGCACCCTGCTTGGTGAATATGCCAGGCACAGCTTGCCGACATTATGCAACTGAATTGCATTCATAAATAAGCCCCCCAGTGAGTCAAATATGGAAGAATGTGGGGGCAAATTTTGAAACTGTTTGCCCGCTTACTCCCATTAAGGACTCTTCTGGGTGCGCTGCCACTTTAAGGGTGTCTTTAAACGCTGCGGTGGTTAAATCGTGGATTAATCCCCCTCTATGGTCCAGAGCTGAGGGGCGCTGCAACGGGCACCCCATGATCAACTGTACTCAACGCAGCTATGTTTTACATGTGTTGGAATCGGCGCCATGTAATAACACGTTTTTATTGCAGAAGAATAATATACAGCACGTCCCGGGGAGAAAAAAACATGGCAAATATGTAAAAAAAACGTGACAATACAGCTGTGCAGGCGGAGATAAAGAAACCCGCCAGTAAGGCAAAAACTTCACAGTGTGGGATGGGAAGGGCTGATGGTGCCCCTAGTGGGCAAACGTATATTTCACTTACCAGATGTTTGCTTTATTATTTGTAAACAATGAAGTATCAGTCAGCAATATAATAAAATATAAATATGGTATTAATTAAAAAATATAATAAAACACTAACAAAAACAGTGATAACTGAAAGCACTCTTGGTGGCACTGCTAATGAGGGCACTGTTGGTGGTACTATTGATCGGAGCGCTTTGGGTGGCACTGCTCATGAGGGCATTGTGCATGGTATTATTGATGGGAACACTCTGGATAGCACTACTGATGAGGGCACCGTTGATAGTACTATTGATGAGAGCATTCTGGATGGCACTACTAATGGGGGCATGGTACATGGTACTATTGATGGAAGTGTTCTGACTGGAACTGCTAATGAGGGCATTGTGGTTGGTACTATTGATGGTAGTCCTCTGGATGGCACTGCTAATAAGGGCATTGTGCATGGTATTATTGATGGGAGTACTTTGGTACTGATGTTAAGGGCACTGTGAATGGTACTATTGATGGGTGTGCTCCGGATAGCACTGCTAATTAAGGGGAATTCTGGATGAAAATATTGATGGGTGTGCTCTGGATGGCACTACCAATAAGGGCATTGTGCATGGTACTATTGATGGGAGCACTCTGGATGGCACTACCAATGAGGGCATTGTGCATGGTACTATTGATGGGAGTTCTCTGGGTGGCACTGTTAATGAGGGCATTCTGGATAAAACTAATGATGGGAGCACTCTGGGTGGCACTACTAATGAGGGCATTGTGTATGGTACTATTGATGGTAATACTCTGGATGACACTACTGATGAGGGCATTGTTGATAGTACTATTGATGTGAGCATTCTGGATGGCACTACTAATGAGGGCATTGTGCATGGTATTATTGATGGGAACACTCTGGCACTAGATGAAACTATTGATGGTAGCACTCAGTGGCGCTGCTAATGAGGGCATTCTAGATAAAACTATTGATGGCAGCACTCTGAGTGGCACTGCTAATGCGGGCTAGGTGGTAGGTACTATTGATGGCAGCACTCTGGATGGCACTTCTAATGAGGGCATTGTGGGTGATACTATTGATAGGAGCACTCTGAGTGTCACTGCTAGTGAGGGCATTTTGGATGGTACTACTGATGGAAGCCCCCTGCACGGTACTGCTAATGAGGGCATTGTCAGTGGTACTATTAATGGGTTCAGTGTTAATAAGGGTATTTTAGATGGTATTATTTATAGAAGCATTTTGGATGCTGCGGAAAATGAGGGCATTTTAGATGGCACTATTGATGGGAGCACTCTAAATGGCACTGTAATGAGGGCATTCTGCGTGCTGCTGCTGATGGGCGCACTTTGGATGGTACTATTGTTAGGAGCATCGTAGGTGACACTGAATAGGAGCAATTAGGCGCTGTTAATGAGGACCCACTGATTGGCACTGCTGATAGATTTGTGAATAGGAGCGCATCGGATGGCACTGTGATTAGGGTCACCATGTATAACGCTGCATGGCACTACTAATGGAGCTCTCTGGATGGCTTTTTTAATGGGCGGTCTGACTGACACTGTTAAAAGGAGATCTCTATGGCACTGTACTCTGAATGGCACTGTGACTGGTAGCACTCCGACTGTCATTATTAATGGGAGCACTCCGTAACGCACTGTTAATTGGAACATTCTGGATGGCACTGTGGATGGGAGCATTCTGGATGGCACCTCTATTGGGACGCTTTGCCTGGCGCTGTTAATGGGAGCACTCAGGCTGTAGGTGAACTCAGTCTGGCCTAATTTATCCTGGATGGCACTGTTAATATGGGCATTCTGGCACTGTTCACGGGGCTTCCTGGCGTTCTCTGGCTGGCACTCTTCTAGAAGGCACCCTGGCACTGTGGTTGCCGTGGCATGCTGTATATCAGAGGAGAAGACTTACGTGATGCAGCATTTGGCTTTGCCAGAGCCACCAGAAACCTCCCTGAAAGCAGAGGAATGTGCTGGGCGCTGAGCAGGAGGGCGACAGCAGATGCCCTGCGTGCGGTTTACATGCCCGCTGTTTAAACCCTCTCGGTCAGACGTTCCATGGCAGTCTCGGCAGACTGCTACATTCCTAATAGAGTGTTACACGCTGCCGCTATGTTCACGGCTATTATTAGACCGCGCTGCATTTTGATAGAGCGTTAATTAATTGGCAGGCGGCGCTCCGCTGGGAGGCATCCAGATCATTATACCGAGCTACGATTTGCGGTCGGGTACATATCCC
The DNA here is from genome assembly GCF_014858855.1 of Bufo gargarizans. Taxonomy (NCBI): domain Eukaryota; kingdom Metazoa; phylum Chordata; class Amphibia; order Anura; family Bufonidae; genus Bufo; species Bufo gargarizans. The sequence continues at coordinate 46,241,812 of NC_058083.1, read as the reverse complement.
AGCAGCGTATAGAATTACCTGATCTCATTATACAAGCATCCGTAAAATCCAGTCATCTGCTGCCTCCGTTCACTTATCACGGGAGTCAATGGAGAGACGGAGAATTCCTCTAATCCGGCAACGGACTCTAGAACTTTTCTAGACTTTTCTACGTCCTTTCCATAATCCAGAACAGTATTTTGACCAGGTGGCACGGACGCTGGATTAATGTTAGTGACAATGTATCTATTTATTTTTTTCTTCCTACTTTTTTTATATATATTTTTTTTTCATCAACTATAATATATATTGCAAAACTGAAAAAAATGTGAAGCGGAATGGAAAAAATCCCCAGAATTCTGCCAATTATTATTTTTTCTGCCATTCACGATATGGTAAAAACATGTTACATTTATTCTGAGGGTCAGTACGATTACGGAGATATCACAACATATTTTTTTATAGTTTTTGTTTAAAATTTTTAAACTTTTCTGTAAAAAAAATTAAATTTGTTTTCGGTCACCATAACCTCACACCCATATTTTTTATTTTTGTTGATAGAGCTGTCTTTTATTTATTTTTTGCGTGGCAACCTGTAGTTTTTATTGGCACCATTTTGGGGTATGTACGACTTTTTGGTTATTTTTTATTCAGTTTCTTTTTGGGAGGTGATGCGACCCAAAAGAAGAGTAATTCTGAGAATTTTAATTACGGTAATTTATTTTTTATGACATTCACCGAGCGAGATGAATGAATTGACACTTTAATATTGTGGACATTTTAGAATTATTTTTTCATTTTTTTTGGTAATATGATAAATAGAAAGACGGTAATAATATTTGTGTTTAATATATATTTTCAAGAACTTAAAGGGGTTCTCTGAATTATAGTAAACGTTGCCCCATGACATGAAGTTGTATAAAATAAAAAAATAATTCTATACTCCCCTGTTTCTCCCATGCCATATACATGGCCCTCCTCCAGCTGTGGTAACGTCCCCTTTAATTGAACTTCTTTTTACTTTTTTCTCTAGTTCTGATCACTTGTATAATACACTGCAATACATATGTATTGCAGTGTATTGTAATTTTTACCACTATCCTATTACACCCAGCCAGAGGCAGGGCATAATATGAGTACTCACATGGCAGCCCTGATGGCCTTCACTGGGTCCCCAGCTGCCATTTCAGCATCTGAGAGGGTTAAACAACCAAGATAGGACTAATCTCTGATCTCGTCTTATGTCATAGATCCCTAGAGCCAAAACTGTGCAGTGCTTACACCAGGACCTTACACGGCAGAGCATTAGAGAGTTCTATGAATCCTGTGTCATGCTCCACCCACTCAGACCCAGTCTTAGAACACTGTATGACGTTTGCCTGCCCTGATCCTTTAAATCGGATATTCCAATAATATAATTTAAAGGTTTTTTTTAAAAAAACTAACCTCTTTTTAACCATCCTGAAGGGTTCGAAAACTGTACAGAGCCTTATCTGAGCACCCAGAGAATCTATAGGGTCCCATATTTTATCATAATTTAGAAACAACTTACAGAGGAATTCCCCTTTAATGCTAATAAGCTTATTAGAATATCACAGCCATCCCACTTTTAAAGACACAGTACACTTTTAAAAAACATTTATATAAACTTTTTAATCTTTTCACAATCAGTGTAGATATTGCTCTCAGGCACCAGGGCTTGGGTACATCTGCAACCCAAGCACCCCTAGTTACGCCCCTGATGGCAGACCGTCACCCAGCTTTCTCAGATGCAGATAACTGCTTAATTTAGACGTCCTTTTCCTGCGGTGTCCCTCTTTTTCCCATCTGACGTGTTGGTTGGGAGGATGTATGACTACGCAGAGAGTAAAGGGACACTCAGCAGCACAGAGAATCTGTGTGATTAATTACCTACCTTCACCCCCGACTATTATTAGACGCCCAGACATACAGTAGGCATTAAGGGTGTGCAATCACACCTCCTCCATCTGGTGCTTGTAGATGTAGCAGGGCTGAGTTTGTCATTTTTTATTATAACCCCTGGCGGCGTTCCAATGGGTTATCTGTGGCTTTCGACGCCGCATTATATGAACTCGGTAAATGATCACGATGCATAAAGAAAACAGCTCAATGGCAAACTCAGCTCTGCTGCTTCTCTACTTGATCTTCCTGATTCCACACATACCAGAGCGTTGGTGTAAAATAAGGCCTACTCTCTAACCACAGACTTTTCCAGGAACCGGCTCATCACACAGGTGTAAAGTAATGACACGGGTGCACCCCCCCCCCCCCCCTCCAGGCAGGCACAGGAGCTCCTTTTTATATTTTCTGCCACTGGCACACATAAGGAAGGTGGCATCCCTATGCCCATGTGATCTCACAAGCAGAGGGCCACCGCCATCTACTGTTCCACCACCAATCATGGCATCTGGGGTGTATTTTACTGTAGCGCCGTAGTGCAAAGGACACGACCAATCCTTAAGAGTTCTATACTGAAAACCACATAAGGCAATGTTCCCAGTATAACGTAAACATATAGCAGAGCTAGTACGATTTAAAGGCTTTGGACATTTTTTTTAAGGATTATATTCTACTCATTTTGGGCTAAAAATATTTTTTTCAATAGGTGTTTATTAAAAATGTTCAGCCGTTTCTGAGATACAAGGGTCAAAAATCAGTCTGTTTGCAAGCTTCTATTTTCTTTGAATCCCATCATCTGATGGCTCCTGTGTAGCTGTTATTTAAGCCATACTGTTATCAGGTTGATAAGAATTGAGCTACAATAAGTGTTTATGAGGTCAGGAGATCGGAGCTGAGAGCTACACATGAGCCATCAGATGAGAAGATTAAGAGAAAACAGAAAGCGACAGCTTGCAAACAGACAGATTTTTAACCCTTTTATCCCAGAAACAGCTGAACATTTTTAATAAAGTCCATTTGAAAAAAAATCTTTTTAGCCACAAATGAGGACAAATGCAATCATAAAAATTTGCCCCCGGAGTTGTCCATAGCTTTTAAAGGCATAGTGCATGGCATAGATTCTAGAAGCAACTAGTCTGCTGCTGTGGGTTCACAAAATGCAAAATAATTCTACAAAATACTGTATATAATAAAAATGGATAGATAGTAGATAGATAGATAGATATCAGATAGATAGATAGATGGATAGATAGATAGATAGATAGATGGATAGATATCAGAGAGATAGGTAAATAATCATATAGAAAGATAGATGTTAGATAGATAATTAGATAGATAGACTGATAGATAAAAAGACAGGCCGATAAATAGATAGATATTAGATATTAGATAGATAGATAGACATTAGATATCATAGATAGATAGAAAGATAGATAGATAATAGATAGATATGAGATAGATATATAGATAGATAGATAGATAGATAGATAGATAGATAGATAGATATTAGATAGATATGAGATATCAGATAGATAGGTAGATAATGATATAGATAGATATATTGTTAATTAGATACATGGATATTAGATAGACAGATATTTCTATGATAAGCTCCGGCTCTGCACATCTATCTATTATTCTGCTCATTCTCTGCACATAAAGAACACATTAGTAGAGAAAAGCTATTGACGGCGGACGGCACGTATACGGGAGCTGCTCATCCACCGCACTCCGGTTGTCACGGTAACCAATTGTTCATATACTGTAATAAACACTGTAAAAGTCTGGAAATTTCAGAATAATTCTACAGCTTAATGTCATAAATCAGCGTATTGTTATACAGGAGCCTGTGACACGGGGGGGGGGGGGGGGGACTATGGGCGCAGGGCGAGGACAGAGACGTTTTTTACCCATACAAACCCGTTTGGTATAACAATGAGCCCCACAAAGCTGATAAATTACGACTTTAACCCCCATCTGACCTGTTCCTGGAGTTTTGGGGCCGTTTTTCTCCCTTTGGCCTTTCTGGAAAAAGCCACGACTGTGATTTTCTATATCTTGTTTTTTCATGGGTTGCGAGGGGTTTAGAAAAACATGGCTGCTTTCTTCCAAAAACAGCATCGAAAGTTGTTTGTGCTGTTGTAACCGTGTTCTATGCACTTGCATGGAGCTGAGCTGCAGTACCACGTACGGCCTGTAAACCGGTGTGGCGCTGTTTATGAATTAAGACAGTCCCTTTCACTAATGATCATAGCAAAAATGGCCCACCATTATATAAATAGTACCTGGCGCCTATGTGTAGTGCCCGTCCATCCCGGTATATGAAGTGCCTATAGGGGCCTGTTGCTTAATGTATACACAGTGCATTGTGGCATGAAGATAAAGTGCCAGCTCCTACTGTGGCAGCAGGTGTGACACCTGAACCTTAAAGGGGGCCTCCATTACTGATGGGCACTATTGGTTACATTACTGATGGGTACTATTGGCTACATCACTGATGGGTACTATTTGTTAAATTACTAATGGGCACTATTGATTGCATTACTGATGGGCACTATTGGTTACATCACTGATGGGTACTATTAGCTACATCAATAATGGGCACTGTTGGTTACATTATGATGGGCACTGTTGGTTACACTATGATGGGCACTATTGGCTGCATAACTGATGGGCACTATTGGTTACATCACTGATGGGTACTATTGGTTAAATTACTGATGGGCACTATTGATTGCATTACTGATGGGCACTATTGGTTAAATTACTGATGGGCACTATTGATTGCATTACTGATGGGCACTATTGGCTACATCACTGATGGGTACTATTGGTTAAATTACTGATGGGCACTATTGATTGCATTACTGATGGGCACTATTGGTTACATCACTGATTGGCGCTATTGGTTACATCACTGATGGGTACTATTAGCTACATCAATAATGGGCACTGTTGGTTACACTATGATGGGCACTATTGGCTACATAACTGATGGGCACTATTGATTACATCACTGATGGGCACTGTTGGTTACACTATGATGGGCACTATTGGCTACATAACTGATGGACACTGTTGGTTACACTATGATGGGCAATATTGGCTACATAACTGATGGGCACTGTTGGTTACACTATAATGGGCACTATTGGCTACATAACTGATGGGCACTATTGGCTACATAACTGATGGGCACTGTTGGTTACACTATAATGGGCACTATTGGCTACATAACTGATGGGCACTATTGGCTACATAACTGATGGACACTGTTGGTTACACTATAATGGGCACTATTGGCTACATAACTGATGGGCACTATTGGCTACATAACTGATGGACACTGTTGGTTACACTATGATGGGCACTATTGGCTACATAACTGATGGGCACTGTTGGTTACACTATGATGGGCACTATTGGCTACATCACTCATGGGCACAATTAGCTAAATCACTGATGGGCACTGTTGGTTACACTATGATGGGCACTATTGGCTACATAAGTGATGGGCACTATTGATAGCACGACTGATGGGCACTACTGGTCAATTACTGATGGGCACTAGTAATAACATTACTGATGGGCACTATTGGTCACATTATCGTTGGACACTACTGGCTGCATTACTGATGTGCACTACTGGCTGAATTACTGATGGGCACTATTGGTCATATTACTGATGGCCACTACTGGTTGCATTACTGATAGGCACTAGTAATAACATCACTGGTGGGCACTGTAGCCTGGTATCCATTATCTGGCATGATGATACTACATTGTGTGATATAATTGATAGCACTTCAGCTCACTGATCCTGATAACATGGGGCGATCCAGCAGCTGAGCCCCTCCTGTTATCTGTATGGGGGGACTCCTCATATACAATGTGCACAGTCCATTCTCATTCTGTAATTTTGTATTCAGTAAAACTATGAGAAAGGTTGAGAGTTGTAGTAAAGCCTCCTGGGTCCATGTATAATAAACACCTTGTGGCGGACATATGACGTCCTCAGAGATGATAGGAATCATATTAAGCCGGGGAAATGTTACCGTTGACAGAAAACCCATAAGACTGTGCCCTACGTCTCCGAGGGACAATTACCCAACCACCACAAATGAGAAACTGTTGAAGGAGAAAAAGTTTTTCCTACTACTGAACATGAAGGCTCGGTTCTCACAAGATCTCAGAGCGAAGGGTTAATGGCCATTTACTGTTACCGGAGAAATCGCTGCAAAAAAACGTATCATTTGAGGTTCTCTTCCTGCAGACCACGGGTGAGCTGAAGACCTGCCAGAATAAGCCTCGTCCTCGCTGCCTGCCCTTCATGGTGCAGATCTTGGGCTGCGCTCAGGGAAAATCTGTCACTAACCTGAATATATTAATTATGGAATAAGCAAAACAAAACCAGCGGTGAAGAGAGCTGTCACCTCAACGCCAGGGGTCACCCAAAGGTAGTCTTCTAGATATTGGTGGGACTTTATCTGTACAAAAATTGGCCTAAGGCCTCGTTCACACTTCAGTGTTTGGTCAGTGATTTCCATCAGTGATTTGTGAGCCAAAACCAGGTGCAGCTCTAAACATAGAACAGGAGCAGATCTTTCCCTTCTACCTAATGTCTATGGAGGCTCCACTTCTGGTTTTGGCTCACAAATCACTGATGGAAATCACTGACCAAACACTGAAGTGTGAACTAGGCCTAACTGTTCAGGTCCATATTCCTGTACATAGAAGCAGTATTATAGTAGTTATATTCCTGTACATAGGAGGCAGTATTATAGTAGTTATATTCCTGTACATAGGAGCAGTATTATAGTAGTTATATTCTTGTACATAGGAGCAGTATTATAGTAGTTATATTCTTGTACATAGGAGCAGTATTATAGTAGTTATATTCTTGTACATAGGAGCAGTATTATAGTAGTTATATTCCTGTACATAGGAGCAGTATTATAGTAGTTATATTCTTGTACATAGGAGGCAGTATTATAGTGGTTATATTCTTGTACATAGGAGCAGTATTATAGTAGTTATATTCTTGTACATAGGAGGCAGTATTATAGTAGTTATATTCCTGTACATAGGAGCAGTATTATAGTAGTTATATGCTTGTACATAGGAGCAGTATTATAGTAGTTATATGCTTGTACATAGGAGCAGTATTATAGTAGTTATATTCTTGTACATAGGAGCAGTATTATAGTAGTTATATTCTTGTACATAGGAGTAGTATTATAGTAGTTATACTCTTGTACATAGGAGGCAGTATTATAGTAGTTATATTCTTGTACACAGGAGACAGTATTATAGTAGTTATATTCTTGTACATAGGAGCAGTATTATAGTAGTTATATTCTTGTATATAGGAGCAGTATTATAGTAGCTATATTATTGTACATAGGAGGCAGTATTATAGTAGTTATATTCTTGTACATAGGAGCAGTATTATAGTAGTTATATTCTTGTACATAGGAGGCAGTATTATAGTAGTTATATTCTTGTACATAGGAGCAGTATTATAGTAGTTATATGCTTGTACATAGGAGCAGTATTATAGTAGTTATATTCTTGTACATAGGAGCAGTATTATAGTAGTTATATTCTTGTACATAGGAGGCAGTATTATAGTAGTTATATTCTTGTACATAGGAGCAGTATTATAGTAGTTATATTCTTGTACATAGGAGCAGTATTATAGTAGTTATATTCTTGTACATAGGAGCAGTATTATAGTAGTTACATTCCTGTACAAAGGAGACAGTATTATAGTAGTTATATTTTTGTACATACTATGCAGTATTATAGTAGATAGCAAGCAGCAGTAGTTATATTTTGGACCAGGTCATTGATTGTTTCCTAAAACTTTTTGTACAGGCTCATTTACAGATTCAACTATCTATCTATGAAATACCGTTTTATAGTGAGAACCTTATGCTTCCTTAGAAGTGATTTGTGAGGCCAGCCTTCTGGTGTCTGTTGTGGGATCAGCTAAGTAGTCTCAGTAGTCTCACATGAGATTCGAGAGGATGGATCCTCATTAAACACTTCCCTGAAAGACACCTAGGTAGCAATTACCAACAGGATGGCAGATAGCATATCTCCATTATGACTTCTTCCCAAAACGCCTTCTCATTCTTCCACTCAGCTAATGGAATTAGCGATATTGAATTTTGTGTTTGGTTTCATCATAAAAAACGGTTGTAAATGCAACATACGTCCATATGTAATGCATGTCTCTACTAGTGGTTTGGGAGTGATAAATCTCTTCGAGCCTAAGACTTCTAGCTCTACCGTAGGACATCACAACTGTCAACTGAAGATAAGTAGTAGAAAAAAAGGTTGTACATACTAGCACTAAATTCAAAATTTCGGCCTTTCTGTTCTTATTTTCATCATTATGAATGGGTGGTCTCATAGTCCTCTTCACCTTCTGGAGCCTGAGTTCTCCAGCTGCTCCTCAGGACCTTTCAAATCTTTAGGATTAGTTGGGGATGACTTCATAAAGACTCGTGAGGAGGTTATAATCCCAAACGTTATAAAATTACAAAATGTTCAAGAGTCGGCTTGTCCAATCATGTTGATGGGAATGTGTTTTCATGTTCTTGTTCTATGGTAGATAAATCTGATGATGTCATATGATCATGTCTATGGCCTTAACATCTCAAGTGCTGTGGATATGGCCACATGGTGCTTGTCAGAACATTTTCCTAACTTTTTAGCAGACCAGAAGGCTACTTTGTGGGCAGAGAATGGCCGATTAAAGTTATCCAATAACAACACCAAAGGTTGCCATTAGGAGAGCAACCAGGATGGGACAAACAAGAGAATAATAAAGACATGCAGGGCTAGGAATCAAAACCAGAAGTAGAACAACAGGTACAAGGCAACAAGTCCAAACAGGGTGAAACAGAAGCAGAATTAATCATCAGATAAAGTGGTGAGGACGGATAGTCTTTGAATTAGCCGGCAGAACCAACATAATCAAGGCTTCAACGTGAAGCCAACATGGCTGGCAGCAGAGAGGAAGGACATGACAAGGACCAGCTGGTAGCATCAATGGTGAGGTAAGTCTGGCTGAAGCCATAGATGTCAGTGGGGACCCACAGCTGGAACAAGGAGAGGTAAGTAACAATGTACTCAGAACAATACCATTAAAATTATTCTGAACTCGGTGGACGGACTGACCTTGTAATGGAGTCTCTTTTGGTCTGATTTACAGCACGTGTTAAAGAGCTGTAAAGAACTTGTCGCACTTGAAATACAATGATCCAAGTACTAATCTCATTTCCTCCATCAATGAAGCTTCTTTTCTCTGAAAGGAAGAAAAACTTCTTTGATGATCCTGTGTCCTGGTGAGATCGACCTCGTTCCCCTACATTGCCTCATAGAACCAGGAATCAGGAGCTATTATAAGGTTCATTCTGTAGCTTAGAAAGTTAATGCCCCCGATGACTCCTGCTGCCCTCTCAGATTACTTGTAAGTCTGTGAAATGATTACAACAAAGAAGAATTGTAGGTTCATGGTTTCTGGGGTTTGTGAATGACTTTGACCTTGTGTACATCAATGTGTTATGGCTCTGTACAACTTCTGAATTGTATGGAGCCATAAAAGAACACCTATAGACCCTATCACAATTAGAAGTGTAGAGGAGGATTTTCTTTTCTCTTTGGCAGACACAGCATATTCATAGATCCATAGGGGTGGGTTTAGGATTGGCAATTGCCGATGGCTCCCTTTTCCAAGGGGGTCCACAAGGACTTATACCCTCAATAGCAAGCTGGGCTTCACCATCAATGCTCTAGACTCTAGTAACTTTATCATAACCCCCTCTAATGCATTGAAACAGCAGGAACTAGACCAACAGGGACTTTACCATAAACCCCTTTAATGCCCTAGACCAACAGGGACTTTACCATAAACCCCTTTAATGCCCTAGACCAACAGGGACTTTACCATAAACCCCTTTAATGCCATAGACCAAGAGGAACTTTATCATAAACCCCTTTAATGCCCTAGACCAAAAGCGACTTTACCATAAACCCCTTTAATGCCCTAGACCAACAGGGACTTTACCATAACCCCTTTAATGCCATAGACCAAGAGGAACTTTATCATAAACCCCTTTAATGCCCTAGACCAACAGGGAATTTACCATAAACCCCTTTAATGCCCTAGACCAACAGGGACTTTACCATAAACCCCTTTAATGCCCTAGACCTATAGGGACTTTACCATAAACCCCTTTTAATGACCTTGACCATCAGGGACTTTACCATAAGCCCCTTTAATGCCCTAGACCAAGAGTGACTTTACAATAAACCCCTTTAATGCCCTAGACCAAGAGTGACTTTACAATAAACCCCTTTAATGCCCCAGACCAACAGGGACTTTACCATAAAACCCTTTAATGCCCTACACCAAGAGGGACTTTACCATAAACCCCTTTTAATGATCTTGACCATCAGGGACTTTACCATAAGCCCCTTTAATGCCCTAGACCAAAAGAGACCTTGCCATAAACCCCTTTAATGCCCTAGACCAACAGGGACTTTACCATAAACCCCTTTAATGCCATAGACGAAGAGAAACTTTATCATAAACCCCTTTGATGCCCTATACCAAAAGCGACTTTACCATAAACCCCTTTAATGCCCTAGACCAACAGGGACTTTACCATAAACCCCTTTAATGCCCTAGACCAACAGGGACTTTACCATAAACCCCTTTAATGCCCTAGACCAACAGGAAATTTACCATAAACCCCTTTAATGCCCTAGACCAACAGGAAATTTACCATAAACCCCGTTAATGCCATCGACTAAGAGGAACTTTATTATAAACCCCTTTAATGCCCTAGACCAGTGATGGCGAACCTTTTAGAGACCGAGTGCCCAAACTGCAACCCAAAACCCACTTATTTATCGCATAGTGCCAACACAGCAATGTAACCTGAACACTACAGTCCAATATAGTACATCTTCCATGTACTTTATCATGTAGCTATAATATCCTGCCTGCATTCAGTGCGCTGCCTGTGCTGTTCATAGTGCGCCTGCGCTGATGAATGGCAGGAAAAGTCTAAGGCGTATTGGTACACCATAGACTTTTTTCAGGATGCGGGCGCCCACAGAGAGGGCTCTGAGTGCCACCTCTGGCACCCGTCTCCTAGACCAACAGGGACTTTATCATAAACACCTACTATTTAGACATTGTATGCCAGTATTATCTGGACACTGAATGGCAGATTTTTACACAAGAAATATAGCAGCATTGTGTTGCCACTATATGGTAATATTAGTAGAAATACTGCAAGACTGTATAATATAGGTACTACTCAGCAGCATTATTTGAATACTATATATAGAAAGTATTTAGGCATTGTATAGCCCATTATTTGGGCAGTGAATGGCCGTATTATGTGAGAACTAAAAGGCAGTGCTACGAATGTGAAAAAAAAAAAATCACCAATCCTGATTAGTCCATATCAGGTAATGTATGATACTCAAATAGGAATATGTACTTAAAGTTACAGAAAAAAGCCGGACTTTTATTAGGACTTATAGATAAAACTCAAAATGTCTGTCTCCCTCCCTAGTCTATCCCTACAGTAGCCCTACCTAGTAAGCAGCATAGTCGCCCTAACAAGGGAGATCCCACTGTCTTCAAAGCTCTCCCTGAGAAGCCCTATAATAAATAGGGGAAAAATCCACGGTCAACAGTGGAATCGCACTAAGGGCTAACAAAGCCCACTGATAGGTGGACGGTGATATGACAATTAAAAACCATATAAGATCAGTGTGTAACTATTGATAGCCTACTCTGTCCTTGTATTGTCCTTGCCTAAGGAGACAATCACACTGTCTTCAGAGCTGTCTCTGGGGGTATCCTCTATGGTGAACGCACCCTGGAGAAACCCAGGAATGGTACATATGGTTCCACTGGAGTCTTATATTAAACAGAAATAGCACACAACAGGAAGACAGTAGAATATGTACAGGGGTATGACATCACACTTCTAAATAGGGTAACCACCCCTAAGATCTTACAATTTACCCCAAGAGTTGTAGCCTGATCAACATACGATACTCCTGAAGCCCAATGCCTTCACTGACACATATATAAATGAGGCTATCGTGTTAATTACTGTATCTCTCGGACTTTATTTTCACCAAAAGTGTGTGTGGGGAGGAAATGGCAGCGCGTCTTATAGATGGCAGGAAATGGCAGCGCGTCTTATTAGTAGTGATGGACGAACATCTGCCGGGACTGTTCGCGAACACGATCAAATGTTCGCGAACCGCAAGTTCGCAGCGGGTCCCATTCATTTTAATGGCAGGCGAACCTGAAAAACCTTCAGCTCATATTTGCTGCCAAGAAATAATTACTAGAAGTGCACAAATAGTCCCACAACATGGACAGTGACACCAGATGTGTTATTCCAATTTGTGATCTCCATTTATTATTTTTCAATGCAGAATATCGGCAATATAATTTTTGCGTACGCGCATGCGCAAATGCACTATACTGTACCGAAATGCACTGTAAAGAAAGTATATTGGTATATAACACTCCGCTTCAATCAGTTTTTTTGGGGGGGCGACTGGTATATCACACCAGTTATAATTATTTGTCCCAATAACGCTTGTCCCTCTATATAACTGCAGTATCGCAGCAGAACCGCGCACAACTGCCACACAATACAAATGCGCTATAATATACTGTCTAACATAGAAAGTATATTATAACATTGTACAATCCATTACAATATACATGAAGATAAAACGTAACCTTTAATAATGTTACTATGAGGGTCCATTCACACGTCCGTAAGTGTTTTGCGGATCCGCAAAACATGGACACCAGCAATGTGCATTCCGCAATTTGTGGACCGCACATCGCCGGCACTATAATAGAAAATGCCTAATCTTGTCTGCAATTGCGGACAAGAATAGGACATGTTCTATTTTTTTGTGGAAACGGAAGCACAGATGCGGAAGTGCGGATCCGCAAATGCAGAAGTGGACAGCACATTCCAGCCACATTAAACATGAATGGGTCTGCACCCATTCCGCAAAATTGCGGAATGGATGCGGACCCATTTTGTGCACGTGTGAATGGAAAAGATATCCCTCAAAATGGGGTTCTGCACTTTGTTCTAACTGATGAGCTATCCTCTGGATAGATCATCAGCATCTGATCGGCGGGGGTCCGACACCCTGGACCCCCGCCGATCAGCTGTTTGAGAAGGCAGCGGCGCTCCAGCAGCGCCGCGGCCTTCTTACTGTTTACCGCCGGCCCAGTGATGTCACGACTAGTAACAACTAGCGTGGGCGGGGCTAAGCTCCATTCAAGTGAACAGAGCTTAGCCCCGCCTACGCTAGTTGATACTAGTCGTGACGTCACTGGGCCGGCAGTAAACAGCAAGAAGGCCGCGGCGCTGCTGAAGCGCTGCTGCCTTCTCAAACAGCTGATCGGCGGGGGTCCCTGGTGTCGAACCCCCGCCGATCAGATGTTGATGACATATCCAGAGGATAGCTCATCAGTTAAAACAAAGTGCAGAATCCCTTTAAGCAAGAAGCATAGATGTGGTCGGCAATAACAAGTGATCGGCGGCACCAAATCAGAAACCATATGTCCTACCACAATCCGGGGGGTTCCAGTGCACATCCATGAATCCCGGAGAAAAAAACATCCATCCCTGGGCTAGATGATGATGTGGTATTGAAGGACAGGGTGGGCAAAGAACTGTCTCTGATATTGCCCTACAGGGGGTGCTATTCTGGCCCTGATAGCCTAACCACAGACCACCTGATAAGAGCGACCCCGTCCGGAACCTTACCCTATATAAAAATGGCCCTAGTAAGCCCCTAGGCCCCTAGACTTCCAGGTGATCACTATATAGATCTATGTGTTTTTGACTCATTATAAAAGTATATTAAAGGTATATCATACCATATGTTCGCAGGTTCGGCGAATCGCGAACACGCAAAGTTCGCCGCGAAACGACCGCCGGGCGAACCGCAAGGCCATCTCTAGTCATTAGTATGCAGGTGGAGCGGTGAGTGAAGTGCTGTGTCGGCTGTACTCATTGCTCCCTGGTCTTCTTCCAGGCGCCACACTACATGTGTCTTGACGGTATATAGGGTCAGGATATGATACACGTAGGCGCGCACTATGACCTGACAAAGCAGACCAGGGAACGGTGAGTGTCACAGCGGTCCGAAGCAGGAGAGGTAAGATAATTTATTTATTTTTTATCTGATGGAGCTTAAAGGGATTCTGTCATGAGATTTGAGCCCTATAAGCTAAACATATGGCCATGTCCGTACTAATAACATGAATCCTAAACTGCCCTTATTAAACCTGCTTGTGGCTCTATTAGCCCTTATAAAAACAGGTTTTTATAAGCTGTCACTCACCTACCTAAGGTGTCCAAGGGGTTTTACGTTAATCCAGGGTGCCCGCACGCACCCCTTGCCGTCTGGTGCCCAGCGCCGCCTTCCTCACCTCAGCGCCGCCTCCGCAATCCTCCCGTCCCTCTGCTAGATCCGGCACATGCGCACTTCGCTCAACGAAGCCGCTGCCAGGAGTCCGCGGCGCATCAGGCTGAGCCTAGTGCGCAGGCGCCGGATCTAGCAGAGGGACGGGAGGATTGCAGAGGCGGCACAGGTAGGTGAGTGACAGCTTATAAAAACCTGTTTTTTGGGCTAATAGAGCCACCAGCAGGTTTAATAAGGGCAGTTTAGGATTCATGTTATTAGTACGGACATGGCCATATGTTTAGCTTATAGGGCTCAAATCTCATGACAGAATCCCTTTAAGAATCTGATCTTAGGAGTTGCCAAGATTTGATTACTTATCCTCGGTCCCCTGATGAACCAGTTTTTACGGACACTGGGGAAACGCGTTGGGAGAAGCTGCTAAGAAGGGACGAACATCTTCAATCTCTACAGGCAGGGTAAAAGTAGGCGACAGCGAGGGCTTAGCCACTGAGAGGTGGGGTCGCCCCTTCCGGGGCAGGTGCTCCGCCTGTAGGCAGGGGTACATTGAGGGACGTATCAGGGATTTGGAACCCCCCCCCCCCGGCGCAGACTTCACCTCTCGTTCACCGTCTGGCCAGGTCCACAGTCATCTAACTGTAAGTTGCCGCAATCTTTTAAATATCGGATTGTACTATCCTGGATACGTCCAAAGTAAGGCCTGGTCTATTTATCTGACTTAGCTTAAGATTATATCTAGATGGGGTCATATTTTAACTAATGATAGTAAAAGTTATGTTTTATATGAAAAGTCATTTTTCTCTGTGATACATTATATTGATACTTTTCTAACCCTATAAATACTACTGTGATTTGCTTGCAATTGTTAGTATGGCAGGTTTTCTTACAGGACCCATAGATACTAACGCTTGGTTAAATGATGCCCAAGAAGCATTTTCTGAGAGAGAGGGAGATATAAATTTGGACAAGACACCAACACTGAAGGGCATTTTTAGTGACTTATATGAGGGATACAAAGAGAATTTCTGGTGGGAGTGCCAATCCTTATAAAATGATATTAAGAACAAGATAGTCCCAAAAGGACTTAGAGTACAGGTTACGCCAGCACAGCGATCTCGTTCAGCACAATTATTGGAGAAGTGGGAGGAGGAGTTGTTTCCAGCTCAATTCGCTTTATGCAGCTCCTGCTGGCTGAGGAGAAAGTCATTCTGGACAGAACTTCAAAACATCTCAATACCCTCAATGAGCCAGCCTTAAAATTCAAATCAGACTCAGATTTCTGTAGACGAGAAAAGATTTTACGTACAAACGTAGAAACCTACCAGACAATTCTTAAGGAGAGAAAACAGACAGTTTGTACGGGATTTGTCGTAATTCCGTGAAAAACGCGCTTTTGAGTTTCTTAACACCAATACCCAAAGTAATCCCTGTACTGATATATCCTCCACTGACCCTGAGTCTTCAGATACGGAGAGAGGTACCACTTCAGAAATAGAGTTAGAGGGAGGAGGCGATGGCCACAAGGACAACGAAGATACAGGGGCATGAATCCAACGGCCAATTATCAGGGTTTCTCACAAAATACACCCTCCTCTGCATCATCTTCTTTACCTTCCTCCTTACCGAGTTCAACATCCTCCCCAAGTACTTTTTTGGAAGAAAGTGGGGGGATAAATACATTCCCCCATCAACTGAGAGACAGGGACACTGGAGCAATTCAGAAGTCGGCCAAAACCAAGTAGCACCACTTCCCAATCAAGTGATCAATCTGACTGATAGACCCTTGACTGGCCAGGAGGAGAGACTAACAAGGGGTCTTCCTTTCGTTCCTACCACCAAATTTTGTTGCTTTGACTGGGTTAAGGATCTTAGTCTCTTCATCCGTAAATTAAAGTGGCATACATTTTTCAAAACCCATGATAAGGAGGAATGTACCAAATTAGGTATTTCCTTGGAGGATCTGGAGGGAGTTCGGACATTGAGCTCTCTCCTGACCGAAAAGGAGTGCACTCCTAGTTTAGGTCCTTTTACACATCTTAGGCCAAAAAGTACTAGAATGCCTCCACCATAGGACACTCCAGCTATTGATCTTTTCAATAGATTAGTGATAGACCAACTAGAAAAACGACACGAAGTTAACAGAAAAGGGCCCAGGAAATTAAGTAGAGATCAGATGGATGCATTAAAAAGTCTAGAAATCGGATAAAAATATTGTATGCAAACCATCTGATAAAGGTGGCAATATTGTGATAATGGATCATCCTACATATCACAATATGTGTCTTAAATTATTGGATGACAGGACATGCTACTCCATTCTTCCATCGAATCCGACAGCTGGGTTCTCTGACCACCTAGAGTCTATCCTTATAGAAGCTTTTCAGAAGTGTTTGATTTCTAGGGATGAGATGAAATTCTTGGTACCATCACACCCACAGATTCCCCCATTTTACTCACTTCCTAAAATCCGTAAGGGGTACCCCCCCTTTTGGGCCGTCCCATTGTATTAGGGGTAGGATCCATCACCCACAGCCTTAGTACATATGTGGACAACATTTTGCTACCCTTTGTGTCAGCTTTGCCCTCTTATATTAGAGATACGACGGATCTACTACTTAAGATTGACAATATCCAAGTAGATGATAATGTTTTGTTGGCGTCCATTGATGTAGAGGCTCTGTATACCAGCATCCCTCATGAATGGGGGATTACAGCTGTAGAATATTTCCTCAGCACAAGAGGAACTAAAAACAAGTCTCATTCTGATTTTGTCATCCAGTGACTTGAATTTATATTGACGTACAACTACTTTATCTTTGGGACGCGGTTCCTCCACCAGCTCTGGGGTACGGCAATGGGTAGCCCCTGTGCGCCCAGTTATGCCAATCTATTCCTGGGCTGGTGGGAGGATACCATAGTGTTTAATGAGCCATGTCATCAAGGGAACCCGAATATATCATTCTGGGGTAGATACATTGACGACGTTTTTATCATATGGGATGGCACCAGCGACTCCTTCTCTGAATTTGTTACTCACCTTAATGTTAACAATACAGATTCACATATGAGAGTAACAAAGTCAGTATTGCCTTTTTGGATATATACGTATCACTAAACGACAGGGTGAACTGCATACCGAAACATATAGAAAACCAATGGCCACTAATAGTCTGTGTCAGTCTAAAACGTGGTATCCCCAAGGGACAATATCTTAGAGTTAGAAGAAACTGTTCCTCATTTGAATCATTCCATCACCAGGCAGCCGACATGTTCAAGAGATTCCAACAACGGGGATACCCCATTCAAGTCCTGAGGGATGCTTTTCAACACTCTAGCAAAATAGATCGCCAAGCCTTGTTAGTCAGCAAGACTCAGAGTGCTAAAAAAGGGGATAATGTTATCAGAATCATCAGTACTTTTGATCATGAAAACCAAAAAGTTAGGGGTTTCCTAAGTAGATATTGGGATGTCCTCCTGACTGATCTAGACATCAAAGATGTTCTCTCCCCAATGCCGGCAATCACATACAGACGTGGACGGTCTTTAAAAGGACAGATTGGTACATAGTCATTACCACAAACCAGTAGGAACCAAACCGACAGGAACTTATAAATGTGGTGGAGACTGTGTGTGTTGCCCCTTTATTTTAAAATCAAAAGTGTTCACTAGCACAGGGATAACATATACCATACGGGATTTAGCTAATTGTCGTACACAAGGGCTTATTTATCTAATCACCTGTAGCTGTCCCTTAAGTTATGTTGGAAAAACCAAACGCAAACTTAGGAGACGGGTTGGGGAACACTTGGGTGATGTAAGGAATCGCAGAGATAAACCAATCGCGCGTCATGTGCTTGAGGTACATGAAGGCGATGTGAGAACACTCAAATTCCAGGTTATCGAAGTTATACGGCAGTCACCAAGGAGTGGCGACTGGGATAACAGAATTCTCCGCAAAGAAGCTCAGTGGATATACCGCCTCAAAACAGCGTGTCCTTTGGTTGTTTTATTTAGTCTCCCTCTTTTTCCTATAATAACCGTATTCTATGGTGATCTTCTCAAATGGATATGTGAGTTTAAGAATAATCTGCACAATATCGGATCGAAATTGGTTCAATGTGATATACAGGTGAAACTCGAAAAATTTGAATATCGTGCAAAAGTCCATTTATTTCAGTAATCCAAATGAAAAGGAATTGCAATAATGGAGCTTAAAATTTGAATTTTGTGAAAAGATTCAATATTCTAGGCTCAAAGTGTCACCCTCTAGTCAGCTAATTAGTCCATACACCCTGAGCTAAGGATTCCTTAAAATTGTGACTTTGGGGTGTCATAAGCTGTGAGCCATAATCATCCAAAGTATAACAAATAAAGGCCAGAAATATCTCGCTTTGCCTGTAATGAGTCTCATATGTTAGTTTCACCTTTTAAGTTGCATTACTGAAATAAATGAACTTTGCACAATATTCTAATTTTTCGTGTTTCACCTGTATGTTGTGAATGGGGGGCCTGTTTTTGGACATTAGTATTTGTCCATACAGTTTATTTATCCAGTCCCTCTGTATACCCCTCTAAAATCATATTTCTAAAACTTTTGTATGGGCTATTCCCTCCCTCCCCGTTTTTATCATGTGGCCAGCATCGCCAATCGCTTCCTGGATCTCCTCTTAACACTCCTGCATGCGTTCCATAGGCAGGAAGTGTCGAGGAGAACAGCGCCCACTTACTTCCGGTTTTGGGATCACATGTGCGTTCCATGAGCGCGGCGTGCGTTCCAAAGACCGGAAGTGGCGCTTTTATCATTATACAATCAGCCATTGGGTTATCCAGGAGGTGGGGCAGGGTTTAAGGCGCCAAATACAGGTATTTAGATCAGTGGTACACTAGTACAGGTGCACCTTACCATACCAGGAGGTCTGTTATATAATTATCATATCATTTTTTGCCCCAAAATATCGGAAGGGCAATTACCCAAAGTGAAGCCTGCAACAATTGATTCTTTACCTAGCAACTATTAGAATTGAAGTTGCCAAGATTTGATTACTTATCCTCGGTCCCCTGATGAACCAGTTTTTACGGACACTGGGAAGGGGGTCTGATCTAAGGACTGAGGAGCAAAAGGGGTACGTTGGGGGTCCAATACAGAAGTCTGATGGGGGTCTGATTTGAGGTCTCATAGAGTGTGGGGGTCTGATCTGAAGTATGAGGAGGAATTAGGGTATGATAGGGGTCTGATGGGGATCTGATCAGAGGTCTGATGGAGTTTTGGGGTCTGATCTGAGGAGGAATGGGGGTCTGATCTGAGGTCTAATGAAAAAAAAAATTGTATCCTAAGTGCATCTTATGGAGTAAAAAACACGGTATATATTATAGGCATTAATGTCTAAAAGTAGTGAGTGGGGTCCTACTTTATTTGTTGCCCAAGGACTAATTTTTTTGAAAACCGGTCCTGAATTTCCAAGACGGCCCCAGCTTCACACAGTAAAAAAAAGCCAATCGACTAGGATTTTTGTTTAAGTAATTCTGTTTTTCAGACACTTACGGTAGTCTGCCATAAACTATATCAAGCTGAAATTAAAATATAAATTATATAAATTGGATTATACTACATTAATTTCACTGCATTTGTATTTTTAATTAGGATTAACTCACAAATTATTAAAAAATATCTAAAATGGAACAGAAGACAAATTGACCTAAATTTAATAATAATTTGAAGATCTGAGTAACATAGGGACTTTCCAGGCACATACATTTCCAGAGTAAAATACTTAAAATACTAAAGAAGCAACAAGTTATTGAATATTATTTGGGGGCAAGGCCAGAAAAACACACCACATCTGTAAATAGGTCAGGCCTACCGATAGAAACCTTTACCCCCCCCCCCCCATAAGGCAAAACGGTGCACATTTCAGAGTGGCCTTTTATTGTGGGCAGTCTAAGGCACACCTGTGCAACGTTCATGCTGTCTAATCAGCACCTTGATATGCCACACCTGTGAGGTGGGAAGGATTATCTCAGCAAAGGATAAGTGCTCACTAACACAGATTTAGACAGATTTGTGAACAATATTTGAGAGTAATGGGTCATTTGTGTATGTAGAAAATGTTTCAGATCTTTGAGTTCAGCTCATGCAAAATGGGAGCAAAACCGAAAGTGTTGCGTTTATATCGTTGTTCAGTGTATGTACAAGAATATAACTACTATAATACAGCTCCAATGTACAAGAATATAACTACTATAATACTCCTCCTATTTACAAGAATATAACTACTATAATACTGCTCCTATGTACAAGAATATAACTACTATAATACTGCTCCTATGTACAAGAATATAACTACTATAATACTGCTCCTATGTACAAGAATATAACTACTATAATACTGCTCCTATGTACAAGAATATAACTACTATAATACTGCCTCCTATGTACAAGAATATAACTACTATAATACTGCTCCTATGTACAAGAATATAACTACTATAATACTGCCTCCTATGTACAAGAATATAACTACTATAATACTGCCTCCTATGTACAAGAATATAACTACTATAATACTGCTCCAATGTACAAGAATATAACTACTATAATGATCTTTTTATTTAAAAACAGGCAACAAAATATTACAATACACTTACTATAAAATCATAGAAAAGAATAAATATAAAGTGACATCACAACACATTATACAATTGCTGACACATGGATGTTCCTCCAGTACATGTTATTGCGGTTATTTTTCAGGTCTTACTTATATATCATCTTCAGACTTTCCAGGATATTATATAAGATTTTATCACAGGTCAGGAGCTCTCTGTTGATGACCAGGCAGCACCGCGCACACCACAGATGGTACATGGTCACCACATTCACTACATACAGGGAACTTCTGCTGTATTGTCTGAGATCTGGGGGGAAGTCTCCATACAAGAGCTGATTATACAGCTGCCCCACTAGATGTGGTAACTGAAGGGACCGTGACACGGCCTCCCATACCTGGACACTGAACGGACAATCCAGCAGAAGATGCTCCATGGTCTCCAGTACCTGACGGCATTGCTCTCTAGGGCAGGATCTATCTGGCACATTTCTACACTTTAGATTGTCCCTGACATACATTTTACCATGAAATGCCAGCCATGACACATCCTTCATGTGATCGGGGACTCTGGGGTCCTCCAGGATTTTCACAGCCTGTTTTACATCCAGGTTCGGGGCATTCCTCAGCTGAATATGGGCACTAAACTGAGACGACAGCAGGTTCTTATACATCTCTTTCCTACTGAGTTGCTTTACTTCACCATATAAGATTTTCCATTTAATAATCTTGCTAATTGCTTGTACCGCATACCAGGAAACGTTATTCTTAATGCGCCCCGAGATCCTCTTAATGGGGTCACCTACCGACCACACAGAGACAAAATGCTGGATCTGGTTCTTAAACAGATGACTCCACAGCTTCAACTCTGAACTCTTACAAAATGAGAAATTCCTCATCAGAAACATTAAGTTAAAGAAGAGCTCTGGGCAGGGCATGGACAGGCCGCCCTCCTTCTGGGGGAGATAGACAATGTTCCTCCTGACTATATTCACCCTATTACCCCACAAGAAGTGGAAGAAGATATTGGTCAGTCTGGTAAGTAACTTATCGGGCACTGGGAACACCACACTGACATAGAGGAATAGCGGGAGAAGGAAGCTTTTCAGCAGGCGGATCTTCTCCTGATAGGTCAGCTTCCAGTGCCTCCAGCACTGCACCTTCTGCTCACACACCGCCAGCTTCTCCTCCCAGTTCACCTTCCCATCATCTACAGTTCCAAACTGAATCCCCAAAATCTTTATCTTGTCCTGCACTGTTCTAAAGGGCACTGAGAAGACCCCATGGTCACCCCCCAGCCACAACGCCTCGCTCTTATCCATATTCACAGCAGAATTCGACACTCGAGAGAAAGCTGCTATCTCCTGTTGTAGGGCCGCACAGTCCTCACTAGACGAGACCAGAACCGTCACATCGTCCGCATAAGCACAGAACTTTATGTCCACTCTTTTACTCTGTAGGTGACATTCTAACCCCAAGAGATTTCTATTATCCTGCAACTTTCTTAAAAAAGGATCCAGACTGAAGACGTACAATAATGGGCTTAGAGGGCAGCCCTGCCTTACACCAGACATGATCCTAAAGGGTTCTGCCAAGTGACCATTAATCAGAGGCTGGCTTACCGCCTCCATATAGAGAACCTGCAGCCATTGTACGAAGCGTGCAGGAAGGCCATACTCCAACAACACCTGGTACAGGTAGTCATGATGGACTCTGTCAAAGGCCTTGCTCTGGTCTAACCCAACCACATATGCTCCTCCACTGTGCTGCCTGATGTATGTCACTGCTTCCCTCACCAGCAGCAATGAGTCCTCTATAGTCCGGCCTTTCACACCACACGTCTGGTTGGAGATGATCAGGTCATCTGCCACCGCACTCAGCCTGTGATACAAGATCTTGGCCAAGACTTTATAATCGGTGTTCAGTAAGGACAATGGACGCCAGTTTTTAAAGTCTTTTAGATTTCCTTTCTTTGCCAGGAGAACCAGAACAGATTTATACTGTGACTGCAGAAGTTTCCTGGCAGAGAGGCAATCATTATAGACCTGCGCCAGGTCTGGGGCTAATATATCTCTAAACTCCTTATAGAATTCACTGGTCAGACCGTCCAGGCCCGGGCTCTTCTTGGTTTTTAAGGAGTCAATGCTCCTCTTCACCTCCTCCTCAGTTATTGGCTCGGCCAAGCCATCTGCTTGTGCATGATCTAGTTTAGGGAGTTTGACGCCTTTCAGGTAAGTTCTGATGCTGTCACCACTTATCTGACGGCCTTTAAACAGATTTTTATAATAATCTCCAATAATCTTGTGGAGTTTAGTCTGATCTGACTGCTCCACCCCATGCTCATCTAACAGGCTGGTCATAAGCTTCTTATTAACCCTGTTCTTACAGGCAATATAGGGGTCTGGGTTGTGAACCCCCCAATTATCAAACTGCCCCTCTGCTTTGAGAGACTTGAGGCGGTCATACTGCAGCTCTCTCATCTCCTGCTTTATCTGGCTGACGTATTTACCATCTATCTTCTCACCACTATTGATCTTACCATATACCCGGCTTAGCTGCAGCCTCAGTGCAGAATACCTCATATACACCACATTACTATGCCTCCTCGCAGCACGTATCAGAAACTGCTTGATATCACCCTTCATACACTCCCACCACTCCGCTGTGTTCTCACACATACACTGGGTGGTCCTCCGGTCATTATAGAAGGTGGTAAAGGCCTCTCTAAACCCTGGACCTTGCAGCACCAAGCTGTTCACCTTCCAGTAGCCCCTACCACAGACCACGGCCCCGGCCAGATCCAACGTGACACTCACCATACAATGATCAGAGAACTCTATGGGACTCGTCCTGTAGTCAGAGCTCCTCACTTCACGTTTTATATACACCCGGTCTATTCTACTGGCGTTACCGGCCTTATGGTAAGTGTAGGCTCTATTGGAGCCACGCAAACCATAAGGATCCACTAAATGAGCCTGCTGGACAATATTGTTAAGGAAGTTCTCATCATATCTCAGTTGCTTATGACTACTGGAACGGTCCACATTACAGGAGACACTAGTAAAATCCCCGCACATTATAAACACCCTGGATGTAAAACAATATGGCTTCATCTGCTGGAACAATTCCCTCCTCTCCTTTCTAGTCTGAGGAGCATAGACAATAATGGCTCTATAATACACAGTGTCCAGTATGAAGTCCAGCATCAGACAGCGGCCCGGACAGATCTCCAGGACTCTCTCCACCTCAACTTCCATCTTATTGAAGAGAATCGCCACACCATCATTTCTCTCCAGCCCAAAGGACCAGAAAGATGCTCCATGTCTCCAGTCTCTCTTGGCTGCAAACACATGAGCATTGCTCTTCAAATAAGTCTCCTGTAAGAAGAAGATGTCAGATCTCTCCTGAGACAGACGTTGGTAGATCGCCTGCCGCCTGTTCTTGGTCTTCACACTGTTCACATTTATAGAGCTGATTCTCAGCCTCATCCAGGTCACTTAGTTTTTCTTATTCTTTTTTTCCTTCCACTACTGTGACCTTTAGAACAATCTTTTGGTGGACACTGAAGGGCCAGGTTCATCTTCCAGAGGGTCACCATCAGGGTTATGTGAAGAAACATAGTCCATTTCAATCTTTTCTTCTGACTCTTCTTCCCCTAGCGCACCATACTGCCCGGAGGTTATGGCCAGCACTGGCGGATCCGGGGTTTTCTTTGCTGTAGCGCTGTTCTTTCTTTTTACAGTCTGGAACCCCTCTTCATCCACAGAGGACCTCCTGAGCTTCCTGAGCCCTGCAGCTGGACCATCAAGCTTTGTAGACGTAGAGGGCAGTTCTTTAGGTGGTTTGGCAACTGGTTTACTGGTCACTTTACTCTGCAGATGAGAATTCTCTTCAGTGACTGGTACTTGTAGTGCTACAGATGGTACTTTAGTTTCCACAGCAGGATTTCTGGATATCAAAGCCTTTTCAATAGCTGGTATTTGTGGTTCAGCAGATGTTGGTACTTGTAATAAAGTAGTTTGGCTATCAGTCTCCAACTCTGCCGGTACTTGTAGTGCATCAGGAGGGTCACCACTCTCTACAGCAGGGTCACTAGTACTTTGCATTACTTCAGCAGGACGACTACCAGTTTCTGGGGTTGTATCCGCTCTTGCAGTGACATCCTCCTGACTTTCCTCCATGGCCTCTGAGAAGATCTCATCACTGCCTTTATTATGATCTGCATGCGGACAGTCCCAGAACGTATGACCAGATCCTAAACACAGGTTACAGATGACCGGACCTGTACAGTCGTCCTTTGAATGACCAAACTGTCCACAAAATGAGCACTTAATACGGGAGCAGTTGATGGCGAGGTGCCTGCCCCCACATCTGTGACACAGTCGCGGCTGACCGGGGTAGTAGCATATCCCTCTCTCTGAGCCCAGGTAGAAGGAGTGTGGCAGATGTCTGGTCACACCATTACTCTGCGCTAGTTGTATCATAACAGTGTATCCGCCATTCCAGATGTCTTCCTCATCATATATTTTTACAGGATGACTCTTCAACAGACACTGTCTGCTCAGCCAATGCTCCAGATCTGCCAGCGCCACCACCTCAGACTGGAACAAGATGGTGGCCCTCACTACCTGAGGCTTGGACAGCTGGATCACCTGTAGATGCTCCCAGATTGACTGTTCTTTTGTGTCATTGTATATATTCCAGAATAAGTCCAAATCATACTGAAGCTTAAAGCTGATGTCAAAGATCCTGCTGGAGGGGATATGGATCAGGGCGTACACCTCAGATGCCTTAAATTTCATGAAGTCCTTCAGAAGAACTTTCCCTATGTACAGTCTGGAGGGGAGGTTTTCTTCTGGACCCGTATACTTAATCCGTACAGCGTTCCTCCTCTGAGGTGGCGGGTTTGCCGGCCTTGTAACATTGGAGAACAGTCTCCTGAATTGTGGACGGTCTGCAGGAGGATCAGTGCTGGGCCTCTCCTCTACAGGCTTACGGACTCCAGATTGTCCTGCAGATCCACCTGTGTCTGCTC
The DNA here is from genome assembly GCF_014858855.1 of Bufo gargarizans. NCBI lineage: Eukaryota > Metazoa > Chordata > Amphibia > Anura > Bufonidae > Bufo > Bufo gargarizans. The sequence continues at coordinate 46,215,769 of NC_058083.1, read as the reverse complement.
CAGACTGCTGTGCAGCTGACATTGTGGACGGCTGAGGGTCCTGTATACTGACCTCCATGTCTGCTCCAGACTGCTGTGCAGCTGACATTGTGGACGGCTGAGGGTCCTGTATACTGACCTCCATGTCTGCTCCAATCTGTGCAGTTGTCTCCTCTGAGAGCCGATCGAGCGGGGTCTCAATAACAGCACTGAGCGGGGTCTCAATCACAGCACTGAGCGGGGTCTCAATCACAGCACTGAGCGGGGTCTCAATCACAGCACTGAGCGGGGTCTCAATCACAGCACTGAGCGGGGTCTCAATCACAGCACTGAGCGGGGTCTCAATCACAGCACTGAGCGGGGTCTCAATCACAGCACTGAGCGGGGTCTCAATCACAGCACTGAGCGGGGTCTCCTCCACAGCACTGAGCGGGGTCTCCTCCACAGCACTGAGCGGGGTCTCCTCCACAGCACTGAGCGGGGTCTCCTCCACAGCACTGAGCGGGGTCTCCTCCACAGCACTGAGCGGGGTCTCCTCCACAGCACTGAGCGGGGTCTCCTCCACAGCACTGAGCGGGGTCTCCTCCACAGCACTGAGCGGGGTCTCCCCCACAGCACTGAGCGGGGTCTCCTCCACAGCACTGAGCGGGGGCTCATTCACAGCACTGAGCGGGGTCTCCTCCACAGCACTGAGCGGGGTCTCCTCCACAGCACTGAGCGGGGTCTCCTCCACAGCACTGAGCGGGGTCTCCCCCACAGCACTGAGCGGGGTCTCCTCCACAGCACTGAGCGGGGTCTCCTCCACAGCACTGAGCGGGGTCTCCTCCACAGCACTGAGCGGGGTCTCCTCCACAGCACTGAGCGGGGTCTCCTCCACAGCACTGAGCGGGGGCTCATTCACAGCACTGAGCGGGGTCTCCTCCACAGCACTGAGCGGGGTCTCATCCACAGCACTGAGCGGGGTCTCATCCACAACACTGAGCGGGGTCTCCTCCACAATGTCCATACATGAAGCGCTCTTCTGCTCACACACAGGGTTGCTGTTCTCATTCACTTCACCAGAGAAACAAGCTGAGTCCACTGCAATTAACTCCTTGTTGGATGGCTCACTTTGCTCCATAGTATTCCCAGCATTTTCAGAGACTGACTGCTCAGACCCCATACATAGTGACCCTGAAAGCAGTGACCCTCCAGGCGCTGCACCCACACATCTCTGAGGGTTTCCTTGCTTCACCATATTATGCACATCGCCGTAATCTTTACTTTTTATTTCTATGATTTCTTTTATCTTCACATTCTGGGCTCTGGCCTCCCTCTTTTTCTCCATTGCCCAGCTTTCCACTTTAGGTATTGTGTATGTGCCTTTATCTAATTTATCTTTTAATATATCCAGTTCACGTGTGCAGTCATCCAGGCATTCATACTTCATCAGCTTCTTCTTGGGATCAGCCTCTATCTTTATCTCATCTCTTAACTTAGAAATGCGCCTTTCCAGTTTAAATAAACTTTTCTTTGTCACAGTTGTACTTAATCCAGAAGCACTACAAGTTTCAGTAGACTCACCAGCCACCATTTCCAGATCATCGCTTCCACCATCTCCATGCTGCAGGCCGCACTCCAAGCTCTGGGCTTTCCCAGGATCATCAGCCCAGCTCCCCTCCCCTCCCCTCCACCTGGGTCAGAAGCCATGCCCCCTCCCTGCAGGGAGCTCAGCACCACACGTCTATCCTCTCCTATGGACAAGAATAGAACTACTATAATACTGCCCCCTATGTACAAGACTATAACCACTATAATACTGCTCCTATGTACAAGAATATAACTACTATAATACTGCTCCTATGGACAAGAATAGAACTACTATAATACTGCTCCTATGTACAAGAATATAACTACTATAATACTACCTCCTATGTACAAGAATATAACTACTATAATACTGCTCCTATGTACAAGAATATAACTACTATAATACTGCTCCCTATGTACAAGAATATAACTACTATAATACTGCTCCTATGTACAAGAATATAACTACTATAATACTACCTCCTATGTACAAGAATATAACTACTATAATACTGCCTCCTATGTACAAGAATAGAACTACTATAATACTGCTCCTATGTACAAGAATATAACTACTATAATACTGCCTCCTATGTACAAGAATATAACTACTATAATACTGCTCCTATGTACAAGAATATAACTACTATAATACTGCTCCTATGTACAAGAATATAACTACTATAATACTGCTCCTATGTACAAGAATATAACTACTATAATACTGCTCCTATGTACAAGAATATAACTACTATAACACTGCTCCTATGTACAAGAATATAACTACTATAATACTGCTCCTATGTACAAGAATATAACTACTATAATACTGCTCCTATGTACAAGAATATAACTACTATAATACTGCTCCTATGTACAAGAATATAACTACTATAATACTGCTCCTATGTACAAGAATATAACTACTATAATATTGCCTCCTATGTACAAGAATATAACTACTATAATACTGCTCCTATGTACAAGAATATAACTACTATAATACTGTTCCTATGTACAAGAATATAACTGCTATAATACTGCCTCCTATGTACAAGAAATATAACTACTATAATACTGCTCCTATGTACAAGAATATAACTACTATAATACTGCTCCTATGTACAAGAATATAACTACTATAATACTGCTCCTATGTACAAGAATATAACTACTATAATACTGCTCCTATGTACAAGAATATAACTACTATAATACTGCTCCTATGTACAAGAATATAACTACTATAACACTGCTCCTATGTACAAGAATATAACTACTATAATACTGCTCCTATGTACAAGAATATAACTACTATAATACTGCTCCTATGTACAAGAATATAACTACTATAATACTGCTCCTATGTACAAGAATATAACTACTATAATACTGCTCCTATGTACAAGAATATAACTACTATAATATTGCCTCCTATGTACAAGAATATAACTACTATAATACTGCTCCTATGTACAAGAATATAACTACTATAATACTGTTCCTATGTACAAGAATATAACTGCTATAATACTGCCTCCTATGTACAAGAAATATAACTACTATAATACTGCCTCCTATGTACAAGAATATAACTACTATAATACTGCTCCTATGTACAAGAATATAACTATTATAATACAGATCTCTACAAAGAATATAAATCTTGCTGTATCTTATGTTAAGCCGAACCCACAAGTCAGTGTTCGGTCAGTGATTTTGAACCATAACGAGGTGCGGCTCTAACCACAGAACAGGTGCAGATCTCTCCCTTATACCTTATGTCTGTGGAGGCTCCAATCCTGGTTTTGGCTCACAATCACTGATGGAAATCACTGACCAAAACACTGACATGTGAATAAGGCTTTCCCCGAGGACTGTGAAATTCTTCATAGTCAGGCGGTCACTAACATATTGAACACTATAATAAACTGAGAAAATAAAAGTACTGTAGTACGTACAGTGTTAGAGTTTACTAAATAAACCATAGGAGATCAATCACATTTCAACCTTTGTAACCAGATGAGCCAGATTTGTGGGCCAGGTGTCTACAGATCGGGAAAGTACAGAGTTATTCTATGAATGTAGCGGATTGCTATCAGTCAGCAGATCAGGTAGTACACCGCATTTCACTTACAGCAGAGTTATTAATATGATATTATTACAGTTATTATTATTACAGTCATGTATATTATGAGACAGCTCATCATTGGTGTTAATTGGAAACTACTGCACCAACCTCTGCTACATGTATGGTGCTGACCCTAAAGACCTAGAAGAACCCATTCCCAGAGGACTACCTTTTAGGCATTGGGCCTTCTGTGCCTAATGGAAGCCTGTTCATCTCTGCATCTCACACACAGAGGGAGGGACTGAAAACAAGTCAGTGCAGGATGTCCCATATACAGCAAACATCTACACTTCCAGACCGGGAGGGAAGTTGTTAAAAGTCAACATGGACTCCCACAGTTTGCTGGTTACAGAACATGAGGCTGCATGATGAGGACTACATATCAGTGAAGGCTCTACGGTATATGATGGTGCTACATTTTAATTTGATCTGCGAAATGCCTAATTTTCACAAGCTCGTAAACCTGCTCCACCATAGAAGGGTCATCAGTACCACGGTGAGAGCCACAGTAAAGTATAGGGGGGAGATAAAATATTAAAGGAGGACTCCAGTGATAATGATCTTTCCCAGAGTGGTCTACCAAGAAGCAGAGGGTTTTCTGGGAAGCACAGGCCTTGAACTAGGACCCAAGGGGTTTAATTTATACCTATTAGTTAAGTTGTCATCACTAAGTTGTCTATCAATATCTCCATCCCAAAAAGGGGACATTCAGTAAAAATGACTTTGTGATGGGTCATAGATTAGAAATCACAAAGGTGCTGTCGGCGATCTTGGCTCCCTATTAGCTTCCAGAAGAAAAGTGCTCTACAGAGTTCTCTTTGAAACCTCTCAAAAATCACATTCTATGCAAAAAATCCACCAAGACATCACCAACGGGGTCTTCTAAGATCTTGAAAATGATCTTCAGATTCTAGATACATGTGAGAAGACCACAATGGTGGAGTCTTGGTAAATCTACCCCGTAAAAGAAATCTGAGAACAACTCAGAAGATTGAACACATTATGGGGTTGTCTTCTAATGAACCTTCAGGGCTCACTGTTGTAAGAGAGTCCTGGGGGTCCTCTGGAAATATGTGGGTCAGTCCACTTGGCTTGCTCCTGCTTATTACCATGGCCAAGTAGAACCACCTTCTCCATTTTACTGTAGGAACTCAAGTATATGTCTCCTGCACCACAGAGATTGCAAATTTGTGGGTGACTGTGGACCCTTGAGACACATCACATTGCATCTGAACTGTTTTCCGACATGATACAAAAAGCAAAACCAGCCATGACTATTTTGTGTTCCAATTTAGTTTTAGCATAATAAATTGCAGATAAAATATCAAATAATATTGTCCCCGGCAGAATAGACTGTACTAAAAAAAATAAATAAAAATAAAATACAAATCTCATTACTGTCATTTTTTTTTGCAATTAAAATGAGAAAATGCTCAATCAGTGGATCTTTCTGAACATGTTCTTTTGGGGCTCGGGCTGTTCTACTCAAGATATTGTATGTGTAGGAACCAGACATTTGACTAGAACTTTCTCAGAAGTAAACCGGACTCAGAACTTACCTTTAGCTTTCCGGAACGGCAGATGGACTCATGGGAACAAAACTGGTCAGGAAATTAACTTGCAGGGAAAAGGTGAGATGGCGAAACAGCAGGAAGAAAGCTCATTGATCTCCCATTGATGGGCTCTAAATGAACTTTTGCGGCAGGAGGTTCTGCATCAATTACGAGATCTGTGGAAGGAAGTGAAGAGAAATAGAATAAGACACGCTTTTCTGGTAACGTCAAAATACCCAATCACATTAAACAATTAAGTCAGTATTGACCAGTGTAGGCTTGGACCACCAAGGACATTCAGTTTTTGACGGGCCCACCATCGAGATGAAAATAATAATTTAATTGTGAAAGAAGATGAAATAGATTATCATTTGCAACAGAGAAATACTTGGCTCTCAGCAAACTTCCGACGTGTCATTGTCACATATCACAAGTTTTGATCTGTGGGGGCCCATGTACTGAGATTGTCACCCAAATGGTGGAACGAAGTGGCAGAAGAGCTCAGCTGATGAATGTAGGTCTCCAACATTGATCCTGATGAGTTAATGTGTAGAGGTCATAGATTTATTATGAGCTTGCATATAGCTAATCCTGCCTTTCCCACCAGAGACAGCACTATGGGCTCTGATCCCCACCGATCGAAAATATATGTTGCTATAAAAACTGTAGTTCCCAGGTCCACAAGAGGTCATGTGGAGTAGTAAACTATCATGTGAAACCTCATGCACCAAAATGGTTGGGGGGATGCATTCTGAAACCACTAATGTAGGTGCTGGCAGAACTTATCCTTCTCTGGCATCCACCCTTTACTGAAATCTTATAGTTGAAGGCATGAACTATAACAGGGGAGGAATCATAATTGACCCTTAAGTCTTTATTAGCAGTCAAAATGGATCATCCTTGAGACTAGTTCATGCCACCACTTCCAATGGAGAAGATCTCTCCTCCAACACTTCTACCCTCTTGGAGGAGCGAAGGGCATCTTGATACTTGAGAGAGGCTCTAGCCAAATTTGGCAAACTCCATTTGGAGGGTGGATGGGGTGTTGAAGTCAAACTGAGATAGGACTCCCCTACTCAATGGGTGCCCCTCTAGAGTACATAGACATTTTATAAAATTGTCCAGTCAGCCAAGCTGGACCATGAGTCCTAGATGCGGCCACATGGTTCTGCTAACTTACGATACAGGAACCATTGACTTGTATTCTTATACACCTGTAATACCTTTATGGAAGGGTTAATCATGCTGTCATGGTTCACATTATCTGATAAAAAGGATTTCTCTTAGTCTGGACTGGTCTTCCTTGAAGGGTAGGTGAGCACTACTCACCTTCACTTCTTCTCTTCTGTGTGAGTGGGCAAAGGAAGCGAGAGCCCATCTGTGTGCCATAGATTAAAGTGGTTGACCAGGCCCTGACGGGCCAGTCGAGCTCTGTTAGTGCACAAAAAAACTGAAAGGCCAGAATTTGTTAAGCCATACATTTTCCCCCTAAGCCTCCTTTCCTGCTAAGTCACGACCCATTTCCAGTAAGCCACACGCCTTTGATGAGCTAGGTGCAGAGGATTTCTCTAACACTAGATGCACCAAATTACGGGTAAAATTTCCCACATTGCAACAATTTGCACCAGATCTTGGTGCAGTTTACAACAATGTCTCGGTGCACTCAGTAAATGCGGCCCACTTCAAGTACATACAGCTGAGTTGCAGCAGGGAAAAAATAAGAAGCTGTGGTGCAGACTTGCAGCCTGTACATTCTTGCAATTGGTGGAGGTCCTGCAGGGAGACCGCTCCTTACTATGACTGGAATGAGCCTTGCAGCCTGCACATTCTAATAATTGCAGAGGTTCTGTGAGCAGACCGCCACTTACTATGACTGAAATGAGCCTTGCAGCCTGTACATTCTACCAATTGCAAAAGTCCTCTGAGCAGACCGCCACTTACTAGGACTGGAGTGAGCCTTACAGTCTGTAAATTCTAGCAATCGGTGGAGGACCTGCTGGTAGTCCACCATTTATTGTGAGTGGATTGAGCCTTTCAGCCTGTACATTCAAGAAATCAATGGAGGCCCTGCTAGTAAACCACCATTTACTATGACTTTAATAAACCTTGCAACCTGTACATTCAAGAAATTGGTGTAGCTCCTGCTGGTAGACCACCACTATGACTGGAATGAACTTTGCAGCATGTACAGTACATGGTAGCAACTGATGGAGATCTTGCCAGTAGACTGCTACTTATTATGAGCAGAGTGAGCCATGCAGCGTGTACATTCAAAAAATTGGTGGAAGTTCTGCCAGTAGACCACCACTTACTACGACTTGAATGGGCCTTGCAGCATGTGCATTCTAGCAATTGGTGAAGGTCTTGCCAAAAAACTGCCACTTGCTATCACTGGAATGAGCCTTGCAAAATGTAAATTCTAGCAATTGGTGGAGGTCCTGGCTTTTGACCACCACTTACTATGACTGGAATGAGCCTCGCAGCTTGTATTTTCACATAAATTGGTGGAGGTTCTGCCAGTTAACCACCACTTACTATGACTGGAATACATCTTTGATAGACTTATTCTAAGGCACAACTCTGCAATGTTGGAGAAAATGAATAAAAACACTTTCAGGGCTGGTAGACTCTTTTGGAAATCCATTCAGTGTGTAACGACCTCTACTGGTCAGAAGCTCTGATCCTCTTCTTGTAGATAAAGCCCTAATGGATTTGTGTTTGAAGTTGTATAGTAACTAGGAATATAAATATCTGAACTCAATGGTCGTCCAGGGCACAAGTTCATCTTGGCAGCGTACTTATTTTTCTTACGTTCAACTTTTTTAAAAATTTGATGTCACTAATGGAATCGGCAAACCTTGACTACCCATAAAGGGTCGGCAGATAGGACTAGTGAGGGGACGATCAAACTATTTATGTTCTAAAACCTCTCTACAATATAAAACACTTTAACGTTCACCTTCTGGCAATGAAATGCGTTACACTCGATGGATGTTATTCAATCTATATGAAAGAACACCATCAAAATCAAGACTTTTTCTGGCCCCTCATGGCATTGTTTCCTCTACTGACCAATCCATGAGTAGTAACTGTGTTCAAAAAGTTGATTGGTGGAGATTATGGATACAGTATAGATCATTTTGGCCTTCAGGACACAATGTATTTTCCGTTTTTTCACCACCTTTTCAATTTTTTCATATAATTATTTTTCTTAATCCCTGGCAACTAAGTCTCAGAGGATGTCTGAGAGGAAGTGGGGGCATGTCAGAGCTAGCTGAGCCTCAGCCTGATAAACTAACTGCTTCTACACTATTTCTAAAGAGCTGAGAAGCTCCTGCAGTTCTAGAAGTGTGATTTCTCCCTCCTTATCAGCTTTCCGGGCTCCTTAGAAGAAAAAAAGAACATAGCAGAAAGTAAGAGAAGTAAGGTCACTGAATAGAGTACTGGCAGATTTTACAGAACAGAGAGATCCCCTGCTTTTGAGAGAAATGCGTCTAGCTGTGCAGCTGAAAAGGGACTAATATGGCTGAAAAAAAACTGTAGAGAAGCCCAAACATAACTGTGCCTTCCCAGCTATGATTGAACTAAGAAGCACTGACATTATGAAAACTTTTTTTGAGAACTTAGGTACACTTTAAAATATGGTTTCCATTTATTTTATAGTATATAATGATAAGAGACAATTTATTATTTACTGATAATTTTGTGTTGTGGGTACCCGCATGTTTGTGGGTAATTCTTCCACAAATTAGTCTATTAAACTTTAATACTTTGGAAGGGTCAGACTGGGAACTTAAAATGGCCCTGGAAAAAAAAATCTAAAAGTGGCCCCATGTTGTAGATGGGTCCAAATTGACAAAAGGCTGGACAACACAAGTAGATGGGGACAAACAAGTAGATGGGGTCAGCAGTGCCATAATGAAGCACAAAATTCCGTCCTAGCAAAACCAAATACTACAGTGCAGAATAATATACTGCCCCACAAGCTGTCCCTCTGTGGTGGCCATCGATATCTGCCACATGCTGTCTTTCTCTTCGTCCAAGAGAAGCAGCAGGGGGTTTAAGAGGTGAGATGCGGGCCACATCACCACGCCATACCTTCAGCATGCTACCTGGACTCCCCATAGGAATGGCCAAGGAAAGAAGAAGAAAAAATACCTCAGTGCCGTTCCAAGTCGCCTGGAACCTGAGACACCATTTGAACACTGCCTCATATAGTAGCCTATTGCCAATCAGGGTGAAAATCAGGGCAGAGAGCCATATCAGCGTCCTGAGGACAGCCATACAAATGTATTCAGGAGGGCACCTACAGCCAAGGTTGGACTGGCCCACCAGAGGAACCTCCTGTGGGCCGAAGCTTAGACAATAATGAACTCCTATCAAAACAGGGCCCTTAAGGTCCTATATACACAAAGGGTGGCCCCTCAGAATAATTTCCTCTGGTGGGCCACAGGGACTTCAGTCCAACGCTGAATGCAGCCACCGGCCAGGTACCTGAGTACCTTATTCTCCCAGCTTTAATTACCTCTGAGAGTGAGACCATCATATTATTGTGTACCCGGCCAGCAGCAGTGAGGAGGGCCTGGGCAGCTCCCTAGGCATCGGCCCACCAGGAAATTTCTCTGTTAGGGTCTATGACCAGTCCGCCCCTGATTTTTGGTCCAAAATATCTATGTATATCGAAGAATTACTTCCTATGCATCCAGTAGGCAGGGATTATCATCCTTTACTAGGACAGGCCTTAGGTTAGGCCTTTATTAGAACAGGGCTATTCCTTAGATGATCCCTCAGAGCATCTCTACAATGGCTTGACTCGTAGGGTGTTCCCAATATGTAGTGGCTAGTACTGTACCTCCAGTACAAAAAGTGGTCCAAGGAAGGACAACTGGTGAAACGGGGGGAAGATCTTGAGATCCAAGGCTCATTGATGCAAGTGAAGCCGAGCATGCATGTGTTGCTAATGGGAGAAGGGAGCAAGTTACTGCCAGACACCTCTGGAAGTGGCTTCTCTCCTTGAGAACAAGTGGATTGAGAATGTTGAAATCCAAGTGTCTGATCCTTATCTACCCCGAGATCCGCCACTGCGGGAGAGACGGGAGTACTAGACACAGTTCGAGGAAAGCTGTCTGAACACTTATTCGCCATCATGAAAAGACCCTATACTATTAGCCGACAATTAGAGGACGCTGTACTGACGACGTGCTATCGTAGAGGTGGAGCCCATTCTACAGCGCTGGATTCTTGAGTTATTAGCTTATCTGGAGAACACTTTACATATGTGACTCATCTCCACATCAAATCTTTAAATGGCTTTTAGAAAGTTTATGAGGTTGCAAAGTGGAATCTTACAACCGCTGTGAATTCTTGACATTTTTCTCCTAGATGTTTTGCATTGAGGAAACCTGAGAAGGTTGGTGCTATAGATCAGACACACAGTGGCCTAGAACATGGTCATTTGCTTCCACTGAAGTTTTCCAAGTTGCACAACCATAGGTACCCATGCACCTGCTCCGGGGCTCATGAGGGGGCCAATGGACTGCTACTTGTTCTGGGATACGTGAAACTCCCAATGCATACTCAGAAAGTTAGCAAACAAGTTAGGCTACATTCACACAACAGTAATAAAAACGGCCATGTGACGGGCGTCTTTCTAATTGCTGTCACAAGAATCAGTTGGTCTATAGTGGTATTCACATGGGCAATTTTTAACAGCCTTCAAAAAATAGGACATGTGCTTTTTTGGGCAGTTTTTACTGTTAAAACAGGAGTGCACCCATCTAACGGCTGTTAAAAATGTGTACACTGTAAAAAAGGGGTTAAAAAAATAATAACAGTCACTTTATCTACTTGCACAGACTAGAGCACTCGATCCTCACTTGAGGTAGAAGGACCTGCTCTCCCAGAGTGATGTCACATGATCACACTGAGAGCGCAGGTCCTGCTGCACCCGGTGAGGAGCGAGTGTGGCATGTCCTTAATCATGGTATTATCTTTTTTTTTGGTCGGCGCTATACTGGAACATTCAATATACTGGGGCACACTTTGAGTGACATTATATATGCTAGGGGTCATGAAGAGGGACATTATATATAATGGGGCCACTAAGAGGGAGATTATATAAACTAGGGCACACTAAGAAGGATATTTGATATACTCAGGGCCACTACAAGGGACATTATATATACTGTGGTGCACTAAGAGGGACAATCAATATACTGGGTGCAGTAAGAGTGACATTTTATATACTAGGGGGCCACTAAAAGGGACATTCTATGCACTGGGGGCAATTAAGGGGAGCATTTGATGTCCGGGGAGAACGGTGGGGGACATTAGGCATTCTTAGTGCACTGCAGGAGTCATATTTGTTAAAAAAAAAAGGCCAAGATACTACATTTGTTTTTAATGGGCATTGGATGCACACACTGAAGCAAAATGGTCATGAAAAACTGGCAGCGAGTCACTTTTCAATGGTGTTCCCCCCCCCCCCCCCCCGCATGTTGCCTTAGGGGGAAAATATCCCATGCGAGGAATGTGAAAGGGGTGTCCAGGGAATGAGGGGGGTGATAACATGAACCACAAACATCACTGAAGTGTGTGATATGGGGGCGTTTAATATGCAAACAAGATAAAACAAAAAAAGTAGGTTTTTCACTTCCCCAAATAATACCAATTTTTTTTTTTCATTTATATTCAGAATTGCAGGAGAGACAATAAGTGTCTTTCCTGCCTTCATAATAATAAGCATAAGCAGCAGCATTGTGCACTTTTTTGTTTGTTGCATATGGTTCAGTGCAGGTGCCGTATATTTATTACCAACAATTAGATCAGATTAAAACCTAAAAAAACATTCCCGTTACAAAACCTGTGGGAAAGTTACCTGTTCTTTGTGCTGCTTGGATCCAAAGCTGATCTTTGTACTAAATATACGATTCCTGCATCCAGATTTATAAAAGCTGTGTGAAAGAAGGCTGAAGTGACTTCTTACACCTGCAAAGTGAGTAATTCTTCAGGTGGGAGGTGAAGAAAAGCCTTGAGCACATTTCTGACTCGCTATTCCGTAGCTGGTATGAGAAATTAAGAAAATCTCTGATACATCATAACTTAATAGTATAATACTGCCTCCTATGTACAAGAATATATATAACTATTATAATCCTGCCTCCTATGTGAAAGAAAATAGCTACTATAATACTGCCTCCTATGTAAAAGAATATAATTTCTATGATACTGCCTCATATGTACAAGAATATAACTACTATAATACTGCCTCCTATGTACAAGAATATAACTACTATAATACTGCTCCTATGTACAAGAATATAACTACTATAATACCTCCCCTATGTACAAGAATATAACTACTATAATACTGCTCCTATGTACAAGAATATAACTACTATAATACTGCTCCTATGTACAAGAATATAACTACTATAATACTGCTGCTATGTACAAGAATATAACTACTATAATACTGCTCCTATGTACAAGAATATAACTACTATAATACTGCTCCTATGTACAGGAATATTACTACTATAATACTGCTCCTATGTACAAGACAATAACTACTATAATACTGCCTCCTATATACAAGAATAGAACTACTATAATACTGCTCCTATGTACAAGAATATAACTACTATAATACTGCCTCCTATGTACAAGAATATAACTACTATAATACTGCCTCCTATGCACAGGAATATAACTACTATAATACTGCTCCTATGTACAAGAATATAACTACTATAATACTGCCTCCTATGTACAAGAATATAACTACTATAATACTGCTCCTATGTACAAGAATATAACTACTATAATACTGCTCCTATGTACAAGAATATAACTACTATAATACTGCTCCTATGTACAATATAACTACTATAATACTGCTCCTATGTACAAGAATATAACTACTATAATACTGCTCCTATGTACAAGAATATAACTACTATAATACTGCTCCTATGTACAAGAATATAACTACTATAATACTGCTGCTATGTACAAGAATATAACTACTATAATACTGCTCCTATGTACAAGAATATAACTACTATAATACTGCTCCTATGTACAGGAATATTACTACTATAATACTGCTCCTATGTACAAGACAATAACTACTATAATACTGCCTCCTATATACAAGAATAGAACTACTATAATACTGCTCCTATGTACAAGAATATAACTACTATAATACTGCCTCCTATGTACAAGAATATAACTACTATAATACTGCCTCCTATGCACAGGAATATAACTACTATAATACTGCTCCTATGTACAAGAATATAACTACTATAATACTGCCTCCTATGTACAAGAATATAACTACTATAATACTGCTCCTATGTACAAGAATATAACTACTATAATACTGCTCCTATGTACAAGAATATAACTACTATAATACTGCTCCTATGTACAATATAACTACTATAATACTGCTCCTATGTACAAGAATATAACTACTATAATACTGCATCCTATGTACAAGAATATAACTACTATAATGCTGCTCCTATGTACAAGAATATAACTACTATAATACTGCCTCCTATGTACAAGAATACAGGGAGTGCAGAATTATTAGGCAAGTTGTATTTTTGAGGATTAATTTTATTATTGAACAACAACCATGTTCTCAATGAACCCAAAAAACTCATTAATATCAAAGCTGAATATTTTTGGAAGTAGTTTTTAGTTTGTTTTTAGTTTTAGCTATTTTAGGGGGATATCTGTGTGTGCAGGTGACTATTACTGTACATAATTATTAGGCAACTTAACAAAAAACTAATATATACCCATTTCAATTATTTATTTTTACCAGTGAAACCAATATAACATCTCAACATTCACAAATATACATTTCTGACATTCAAAAACAAAACAAAAACAAATCAGTGACCAATATAGCCACCTTTCTTTGCAAGGACACTCAAAAGCCTGCCATCCATGGATTCTGTCAGTGTTTTGATCTGTTCACCATCAACATTGCGTGCAGCAGCAACCACAGCCTCCCAGACACTGTTCAGAGAGGTGGACTGTTTTCCCTCCTTGTAAATCTCACATTTGATGATGGACCACAGGTTCTCAATGGGGTTCAGATCAGGTGAACAAGGAGGCCATGTCATTAGATTTTCTTCTTTTATACCCTTTATTGCCAGCCACGTTGTGGAGTACTTGGACGCGTGTGATGGAGCATTGTCCTGCATGAAAATTACGGGATTTTACTAAGTATGACGTAAAGTCATGATTTTATTAAAGACACGGAGGCGAGTATTGCTTCAACCTTTCTTTACTTCTACCATAGCAGCAAAGAGAAAAAGGTATACAGAATGGAAACCATAGTAACAGGCTCCTCCCCCTTATCCCAGTATATCCCTCCTTGTCTGCCTGGGCTCTTCCTCTTTCTTTGCGTCTCAACTATCGCTGATCAACCGGAGCAACAGATGCCGAAACAACTGGGTAACGAAAAAACCTCTTGAACTCGTCGGCGTGGACCGCAACAACCGGACATCCGACTGGATCGGAACTGAGTAACTCCAAAACATGAAGCCGTTAGCCTCTCAACCTAGGAAAAAAGGATATAAAGAGAGAAAACCTTCTAAGAGCGTATTCCAGTGTATTAGAACAACACATAGGATCCATTTGTTGGAAAAAAACACTAACAGCTCTAAAATCCTGATCATAGGGTAAATTAACATTACATACTTACTTCAAGCCCAAAGGATGGGTCCAGGGAGGGCAATACTCGCCTCCGTGTCTTTAATAAAATCATGACTTTACGTCATACTTAGTAAAATCCCGTAATTTTATAACAAGACACGGAGGCTCCTATTGCTTGTTTAAAGCTGAGCCACTAAAGAATCAAAAACATGTGAAGCCGGTCTAAAGTAAAACTCGCGGAAAGTGGAAGATCTGGACCAATCCGCCAATCTCATAACATCTTCCAAGCGAGCCCCAGAGATTGTCATGGAAGTAGCTGCCGCACTGCGAACCGAATGAGCCGTGAAGATAGACGTATCAATCCCGGAAAGGGAGAGAATCCACTTAACCCAGCGAGATAAAGTAACACTGGTAACCGGGGCAAACGGGCTGCGAAACGAGATGAACAAGTGGGGAAGAGAACGAGACCGCAACGGACGGGTTCTGTTCTCATATTCGCGCAAACACGCCACAGGACACAGTTGTGGTGAAGTCGGAAAACGGGGATAAGAGACCGACCGGATACTGGTTTTTGTGCGACGGGAAATGTTAAAGTGGACCCCTTCCGGGGTAAAGGATCTAGCGTCCCAATCCAAAGCACGCACATCAGAAACTCTCTTACAGGAGATTAAACAGAATAAAGTGACCAATTTGGCCGATAACTGACGTAATGACAAAAGATCATTCGAGGGCCAAATGATCAAAAACGTTAAGACATCAGACACATCCCAGGTTGACGAAAACCGTGGCCGAGGTGGTCGGGCCAAACGTGAGCCCTTGAGTAAACGACAGACCAGGGGGTGTTGACCCGCTGGACGTCCCTCGAACCCGTTATGCCTGGAGGAAATAGCTGACCTAAAGACATTGATGGTGCGGTAAGCCTTTCCTGCCTCAAAAAGTGAGGATAAGAAGGCCAAGATGGAAGTTACAGGAGCCGCAACGGGATCCAAAGTCCGGTCGACGCACCAGCGAGACCAAGAACCCCAGGCGGGTCGATAAGCCCGTCTCGTCCCGGGCGCCCAAGCGCAGTCCAATAGGAACCTAGTTGTTCCTGAAAGTCCAGCGCCTCCTCCTGGACCCCCGAGATCTTGCAAGCTAGGAGGCGTAGCGATCCGTCCTGCAGGAGTGGGTGAAACTCTCCTGCAGGCCCACTGAGCAGTGACAACTGAGCGGGAAGGAGAAGCGGAAGATCCACCAGAAGTTCCAGGATTTGAGGGAACCAGGATTGGGCTCTCCAAAATGGAACGATCAGAACCAGGTTCGCCAACTGCTGACGAACCTGAATGGGCACCCGTGGGATGAGCGCGAAGGGAGGGAATGCGTACATCAACGCGCCTCCCCAATGCTGAAGCAGAGCGTCCACTGCCTCCGCCAAGGGATCCGGCCTCCAGCTGAAGAACCTGGGCAGTTGGGTATTCAAACGGGAAGCGAATAGGTCGACTGCAAAGGGACCCCATAGAGAAGAAATAGCGGAAAAAACCGTCTCGTCTAACTTCCAATCGCTGTAGTCCGATGTGTAGCGTGAACTCCAGTCCGCTAGAGTATTGTGAAGGCCTGGAAGGTATTCGGCCACCACAGAAATGTTCCTGTCGAGACAAAACTCCCAAAAATCCTTCGCTAAATGGGTCAGAACCACTGACCGCGTGCCACCCATACAATTGACATACCTGACCGCTGAGATGTTGTCCATGCGGAGTCTGATGGCTGAACTGACCACACCATTGGCAAAACTGCGAATGGCAAACGACCCTGCTAGAAGCTCCAGGGCGTTGATGTGAAGCCGGGATTCTTCCTGAGACCATGGACCGCCTGTGGAAACACCACTGCAATGTGCTCCCCATCCGTGCAGGCTCGCATCGGATTCTATGACCAGATCCGGTTGGGGACCCACGATCGCTCTGCCATTCCACACTGACAGTTGGTGGATCCACCATCTCAATTCGTCCATTGTCTCTGCATCCAATGTGACCAGATCCGCGTAGGAGGCCCCCGACCGAAGGTGAGCAATTTTGAGGCGCTGCAACGCCCGATAATGGAGGGGGGCTGGAAAGATGGCCTGAATCGAGGAGGCCACAAGTCCGATTATCCTTGCTAAGTGTCGCAACGACATCTGAGGTAGACGTAGGGCGTGCTTCAGTTCCTTGCGGATGGACTTGATTTTTGAAAGTGGAAGACTGAGGGATAACTCTTCTGAGTTCACCTGGAACCCCAGGAATTCCATGGATCTGGAAGGAATCAAACAGGATTTCTCCTGGTTGATAATGAACCCCAGGTTGGAAACGAGCGACACTGTCAAGTGGAGGTGCCTCAATAGGAGAGTTTGCGAGTGGGCCATGATCAAGATATCGTCCAGGTAGACGATTAGACGAACACCTCTGCTGCGAAGCCACGCCACCACTGGGCGCATGATCTTGGTAAAGCACCAGGGGGCGGAGGACAGGCCAAACGGAAGGCAGGTGAAGCGCCAGGTCCGACCGTTCCACAGGAACCGCAGCAGGTCTCTGGAAGAAGGAGACACTGGGACCGTGAGATAGGCGTCTTGGAGCTCTATCTTGGCCAACCAGTCGCCTGGAAGGAGTAGATCCCTCAAAAGATGGATGCCCTCCATCTTGAAATGCCTGTATTGCACAAAAGCGTTCAGTGCTTTCAGATTGATCACCGGGCGCATCTGGCCCCCTTTCTTTTGCACCAGAAAAATACTGCTGATTACTCCCCCTCGAGTCTCTGGTGCGCGTTCGATCGCGCCTTTTTGTAGAAGGTCCGACAGTTCCCTCTGAAATAGGGATCGTGCTGAATTGGACAGTGGTATCACAGGGGGGGGGCAGGGATGGAACTTGGATCGGCAATCGGATCTATCGTGAACCCCTGCACAGCAGAAAGGACCCATTGGTCTGAGGATATGCCTGACCACACATGAGAAAAGAATCGGATTCTGCCCCCGACTAAATGGTCTAAAAAAGGAGGAGGACGAAGCATATAACTTACCAAATGGTCGACGGGAGCCTGGATTTCCTCTGAAACCTCGTGACCTGAAGGGAGCGCCTCGGGACGGAAAAAAGGACGGCTGGTGTCTCTAATCCTGGAGGGACGCTCTATAATTAAAGAAGCCTCTGCCGGAACCTCTGGCATGAAAATTGGAACGGCCGGACAGTCGGCCCCTAGAACTGCCTTGTCAAGAGCCGTAAAGGCTCCAACATATTTCCCTAATTCTTTAATAAAGGAGTCGCCAAATAGCAACCCCTGGGCGTCTTTGCCCGCTTCAGTCAAGGCCAAGTTAGAGAGCTTTGGCTCGATCTTAATCAGGATCGCTTTCCGCCTTTCAATGGCGAGCGAGGTATTGGTATTACCAGCCACGCATATGGCCCGCTGGGCCCAACCTCTTAATTCTACAGGGTCTACCTGGCTACCTGCCGCAATAGCGGACTCTGCCAAATCGAAAATTTTTGCTAAAGGACCTGTAATGTCCAGTAGCTTGTCTTGGACTGCCTTCAAGGCTGCGTCTAGGCCTTTACGGGGGCTAAAACCCGTCTTCGCCAAAAACGGGACCATCTTCGGATCCACTGATGGCGTCTCACACACTTTGTGTGGGATCAAAGGACGAGGGCACTCTGCTCGCAACTTATTCCGCGATTCTTTACTAAGCGGATTGCGTATGCGAGCCTCCATATATTGTGCCACATGTGTGGCGGGCATCCATTCCGCAGAGCGGGGATGGTGCAGCTCCTCGGGGTTAAACAACGGCTCTCCAGATGGATCCAATAAGAGATCCTCTGCTGACCCCTGTTGAAACAACGGGGCTTCCGGGCCCACATAAAGAGCCGGATCTACAGTGATATCCGCCAACTCATCCTCCACCTCATCAGTCAAATCATAGACATTCTCATGAGTCTCCTCCTCCGACTCCCTATCAGAGTCTGACCTTGGCTCAGGTAGAGACCTGGCAGTCTTCCATGCCCGCGTTTTGTCTGCCTGGCGGGTACAAGCTCTTTTACGCGAACCGAGCGCGTTATCTTGCGATGGGGATGGCCCATCAATCTGAGGTGTTCTGGAGGCAATAGGAGGTGGTCCTGGAGGTGGAACCAAACCCTGGGCAGTAGTATTAGGACGCGCCATAAGGGCCTGCGATATAGACTGGGTCAATGCGGATGACATCGAGCCCATGGCGGTCATAATGGCATTTGAAATAGACCTTTGCAATGCCACCTCATGGTCGTCCGGGTGAATTACCTCGGACCTCCTATCCTGAGCAGGGGAAACCTGAACTACCTGGGGGGATTCACTAGGGGCCACAGAGGCAACGGAATTCTTTCTCAGGGACATTGTGTAGGATAAGGACGGCAGGAGTTAGTCACCCCAGCCGGAGCAGCAGGAATAGCACTAGGAAAAAGAGAGAGAAAAGGGATCATGTAATATAACCATAGATTGAAAAAACGTGGATAGAATAAGAGGGAATAAAAACCGAGCTTACAAGGGAGCAGAGGCAAGCCGAAGGAGACGTGCTGTGCCGAGCGGTGCTGTCCGGTGTGCAGAGCGGGGAAACTCACAGAGACAGCGAGATCTCGCGAGATCTCGCCGTCAGCAGCAGCCGGACAAGGGAAGAGCGCCCGAAATCTCGATCTCGCGAGACTTCGGGCGGGAAGGAGAGG
This sequence comes from Bufo gargarizans, assembly GCF_014858855.1. Taxonomy (NCBI): domain Eukaryota; kingdom Metazoa; phylum Chordata; class Amphibia; order Anura; family Bufonidae; genus Bufo; species Bufo gargarizans. The sequence continues at coordinate 46,196,171 of NC_058083.1, read as the reverse complement.
AAGAAGAAGGGAAAAAGCGCGCGCAATGGCGACGCAGACCGAAGTGACCAGGGAACAAGGTAAACAGGACGGATAGAGGAACGTCGGGAGGGGGGCGGAGGAGCCGCACGGACCGCAACAGAGGGCAATATAGCCGAAACGGAACGGCCACACCAATACCTGAGGGAACAAAGGGTCATAAACATATACTAAACAAAATACATATATATATGACAGAAAAAAGAATCTCTGTTAAGAAACTAAGCACCAAATTGAAAAGGGCGAATCAATCCCATGAACCAAGGACATATAATATACCAGACCCTGAGCAACGCCACAGAGCTGGAGAGTACTTATCTGCCTGGTAGCAGCAAAGAAAGAGGAAGAGCCCAGGCAGACAAGGAGGGATATACTGGGATAAGGGGGAGGAGCCTGTTACTATGGTTTCCATTCTGTATACCTTTTTCTCTTTGCTGCTATGGTAGAAGTAAAGAAAGGTTGAAGCAATAGGAGCCTCCGTGTCTTGTTATAAAATCATGTTTTTCTTACCTTGCAGACTTCTTCCTGTACCACTGCTTGAAGAAGGTGTCTTCCAGAAACTGGCAGTAGGACTGGGAGTTGAGCTTGACTCCATCCTCAACCCAAAAAGGCCCCACAAGCTCATCTTTGATGATACCAGCCCAAACCAGTACTCCACCTCCACCTTGCTGGTGTCTGAGTCGGACTGGAGCTCTCTGCCCTTTACCAATCCAGCCATCTGGCCCATCAAGACTCACTCTCATTTCATCAGTCCATAAAACCTTAGAAAAATCAGTCTTGAGATATTTCTTGGCCCAGTCTTGACGTTTCAGCTTGTGTGTCTTGTTCAGTGGTGGTCGTCTTTCAGCCTTTCTTACCTTGGCCATGTCTCTGAGTATTGCACACCTTGTGCTTTTGGGCACTCCAGTGATGTTGCAGCTCTGAAATATGGCCAAACTGGTGGCAAGTGGCATCTTGGCAGCTGCACGCTTGACTTTTCTCAGTTCATGGGCAGTTATTTTGCGCCTTGGTTTTTCCACACGCTTCTTGCGACCCTGTTGACTATTTTGAATGAAACGCTTGATTGTTCGATGATCACGCTTCAGAAGCTTTGCAATTTTAAGAGTGCTGCATCCCTCTGCAAGATATCTCACTATTTTTGACTTTTCTGAGCCTGTCAAGTCCTTCTTTTGACCCATTTTGCCAAAGGAAAGGAAGTTGCCTAATAATTATGCACACCTGATATAGGGTGTTGATGTCATTAGACCACACCCCTTCTCATTACAGAGATGCACATCACCTAATATGCTTAATTGGTAGTAGGCTTTCGAGCCTATACAGCTTGGAGTAAGACAACATGCATAAAGAGGATGATGTGGTCAAAATACTCATTTGCCTAATAATTCTGCACGTAGTGTATAACTACTATAATACTGCTCCTATGTACAAGAATATAACTACTATAATACTGCTCCTATGTACAAGAATATAACTACTATAATACTGCTCCTATGTACAAGAATCTAACTACTATAATACTGCTCCTATGTACAAGAATATTACTACTATAATACTGCTCCTATGTACAAGAATATAACTACTATTATACTGCTCCTATGTACAAGAATATAACTGCTATAATACTGCTCCTATGTACAGGAATATAACTTTTATAATACTGCCTCCTATGTACAAGAATATAACTACTATAATACTGCCTCCTATGTACAAGAATATAACTACTATAATACTGCTCCTATGTACAAGAATATAACTACTATAATACTGCTCCTATGTACAAGAATATAACTACTATAATACTGCCTCCTATGTACAAGAATATAACTGCTATAACACTGCTCCTATGTACAAGAATATAACTACTATAATACTGCTCCTATGTACAAGAATATAACTACTATAATACTGCTCCTATGTACAAGAATATACCTACTATAATACTGCTCCTATGTACAAGAATATAACTACTATAATACTGCTCCTATGTACAAGAATATAACTACTATAATACTGCCTCCTATGTACAAGAATATAACTACTATAATACTGCTCCTATGTACAAGAATATAACTACTATAATACTGCTCCTATGTACAGGAATATAATTACTATAATACTGCTCCTTTGTACAAGAATATAACTACTATAATACTGCTCCTATGCACAAGAACATAACTACTATAATACTGCTCCTATGTACAAGAATATAACTACTATAATACTGCTCCTTTGTACAAGAATATAACTACTATAATACTGCTCCTATGCACAAGAATATAACTACTATAATACTGCTCCTATGTACAAGAATATAACTACTATAATACTGCTCCTATGTACAAGAATATAACTACTATAATACTGCTCCTATGTACAGGAATATAATTACTATAATACTGCTCCTTTGTACAAGAATATAACTACTATAATACTGCCCCCTATTGACTTCCACTAAGATTCCAGTGCTCCAGGATACCGTACCTATAGTAAAAGTAGGCTATTTCTCCATAGTCATGCTCAGCTAATGTAGCGAGGATAAGACAGACGTTCTATACAGGGAACTTGATTACAAACCTAAATTAAACAAGGCCCCAGAGTACTGCGCTGTGCGAAACACGTGCTGTGCATGACTGCCCTACTTTAAATTTAACTAGTTTCACACTTAAACTTTTAACTGAAAGTGCGAACAACGAAGAAAATATGAAGAATACTGAGCTGGAAAACTTCTGCCATGAACTTATACGAATAGTGCCTAGATTGATTCTTTAACCCCTTCAGGACCCTGAGATTTTCCCTTTTAGTGTTTTGGTTTTCACTCCCCGCCTTCCCTATAGTCCTAACTTTTTTATTTTTCCATTCACATAGCCTTATAAGGGGGTTATTTTATTTGGGACAAGTTGTACTTTCCAATGGCACCATTTACGGTTGCATACCATGTTGTAGGAATCAGAAAAGAAATTCCAAATGGGAAAGAATTGGGGAAAAACACAATTCTGCTAAAGTTTTTTTTTTTACACTGTACACTTGACTGTAAAATGAACCTGTTATATTCATTTTCCAGGTCAGTACGGCTACAACGATACAACAATTACAACGATAATTTTTCTTGCGTTTTAATACTGAAAAAAAAAAAAACTTTGAGGGGAAAAACCAAAACAAATTCTGACCCCCTTTTTGTAGTTATGTGTACGTGGCTGTGTGAGGGCTCATTTTTTGCAGGACGATCTGTTGTTTTCAGTGATACCAATTTGAAATGTGTGCGACTTTTTGATCACTTTAAAAAAAAAAATTATTGGGTAGTTAAATTGACAAAAAATGGCAAATTGGCTGTTTTCATATTTTTTCCAGTTACGCCATTTGCCGGATACCATTAATATTGTTATATTTTTATTGTATGGGCATTTTTGCACATGGCGATGCCCATGATGTGAATTTTTTTTATTGGTTAAGTATTTTTATTTTAGGGAAAGGGGGGTGATTTGAACTTTTTTTTTTTTGCTTTTATTTTTAAGTCACCTTGGGTGACAATAACTGGCAATCTTTAGATTGCCCATTGTGCTCATTGATGGCTGTATAGCCATCATTGAACACTTAATTTGCACTATACCAATACAATGCTGCCTCTTAGTGGCCTGTATTGGTATATTCCTGAAATAGACTCCGAAGCCTGCTTGAGGCTTCGAACTATTTCAGCAATGTAACGGGTTCCCCGATCTCAGCCGGGGAACGCTGTTTTCGGAGCGGAAACGTGCGACTTCCGCTTCCGGACTGCTCAGATGCCATGGTCACATTTGACCACGACATCTGAATGGGGAAAATATATGCCATCAGCAGAAACCCGGCAGCTATAGCGCCCGCCGCACGCGTGAGCGGGTGCCATGTTTAGGGACCGGACTTCGGCTGTACATATATGGCGGATTTCCTTATGGGTTTAATGGAGAACTCTGACCAAAATATTATGAGATTTCCCACACTGGCCACTTGAGGTCTCACAATTAGCAGATGATGCATTTTGCTATCTAAAGGTCATCCTATTATCACACATGGAAATTTGGTGAAACCTGTAGGTCCTGGGGGTTAATGTAAAAAAAATTAGTGGGGTCCAGCTGACTGTTCCATTTATAATGCTAGTGACTTCTTATTTGGCAGAGGAGCCTTTGGTTCCCCTCATGCACCTGGGCTTAGGTAGAAGTGCTACTTGTGCACCCCATACAGCTACGGCCCTGGCAGGGTTTCTCATGAAGAAATTACATTTCTATTCTACTGCAGGAGACTAGATAGGCAGGATAACACAATTGCTGCATTGTGGTCCTGTTTTACTATATGGCCCAGAGACACTGCTGTATGTGGCCTCATCCTCCCCTGTCTTGTGAGGAGAACCAGGGAAGAGTCAATGTGTATCTCCGTTTGGCCATCCTTGGCTTGACATAGTGCACCTTTACCCACATCCCCTGGTGTTCATCCTTAAAGTCCAGGATCAACCCTACCAGGCAGTATGCCTGTTTAATGGGGATGATTCTGCTGATTGAAATCATATCTGTCTTGTGAAAATCAGTTGTGGTGTTCCTGAGAAAAAAGTCATTTCATCCCTCATACAAGTGAGGGCTTCACCCTTTGCGCTGGCGGTGGATGCACCTAAGTTACGAAGAGGTGCCGGCCTCTACATAACTTTGGCGTATCCACCGCCGGTTCTAAATCCATGCCAGCTCCCTTGCTGGCATAGATGTAGACCATTTTCTACGCCTAAAACAGGCGTAGAAAATTATAAATGAGACGGGCAAGCCATTTTTTAGACCTGACACGAGCGGTGAAAAGTTGCAGATTACGGCACAAATACCCTTTCAGCCGTAATCTGCAACAAATGTATCTTTGGCACAGTATGTTCCCTAGAGGGTAATAAAAGACTTATCCGAGACATTCACAGTTTTCCCCCCCATTATTTTGCCCTTTTTTACAGTCACTGGGGCATCCAAAGGATCCCCAGTTACAGGGTAAACCACATATTACACAGACAGTGTTAGTCTGGGTCTGCTAAGACCCAGCAGCTCTGCTATGCAAACTGTGTCCTGCTTCCTCAGTTTACTGCATCGCACTCATTGAGAGCTATGTATGCTGAAAACGTGAGGCAGACCAATTATGTCTCCTCCTTGGTGTCCCCGACTGCCAGAAACCAGACCCGCCGCCTCTGTTAGAGTGCAGGAGCTTTAAACTTGCACCATACAGCTTGTGGCAGTCATTAGGTGAAATAGGCCGTCAGGTCTGATGTTATCTTTCAGAGCTTTTGCAACCTGTCTTCACTGTGTGGCCAGAGCAGGAGGGCCAAGGGCTGAACAAGCAGAGCTGCAGCAGAGGATGGAAACTGGAGCAAGACGCAGCTGTCATCAGGACCTAGGCTGTCACTGGGAGGTGGTGCTGGAACTGGGTGATCAGGAGTAACAAGAGCAAGACACAGAACTGACTGTATCCTGCTCACAGCCGATACAATTATTACATCCATCGATATAGACAGGACATCTAGATATCTCTAGATAAGCGCTCAGCTTGGAATCTAGAACATGAGAGAGATGACTCTCCTGCTCATACAGTTGATGGCATGATTATATGTACATCAGGAGATGAGCAGTCTAGATAAGAGCTCAGCCTGGAGTCTAGAACATAGGAGATGACTGTCTCCTGCGCATACAGCTGATGGGATAATTATATCTATATGATCAGGAGATGAGCAGTCTAGATAAGAGCTCAGCCTGGAGTCTAGAACATGAGAGATGACTGTCTCCTGTGCATAAAGCTGATGGGATAATAATATCTATATGATAAGGAGATGAGCAGTCTAGATAAGAGCTCAGCCTGGAGTCTAGAACATGAGAGATGACTGTCTCCTGCGCATACAGCTGATGGGATAATAATATCTATATGATAAGGAGATGAGCAGTCTAGATAAGAGCTCAGCCTGGAGTCTAGAACATGAGAGATGACTGTCTCCTGCGCATACAGCTGATGGGATAATTATATCTATATAATCAGGAGATGAGCAGTCTAGATAAGAGCTCAGCCTGGAGTCTAGAACATGAGAGATGACTGTCTCCTGCGCATACAGCTGATGGGATAATTATATCTATATAATCAGGAGATGAGCAGTCTAGATAAGAGCTCAGTCTAGAGTCTAGAACATAAGAGATGACTGTCTCCTGCGCATACAGCTGATGGGATAATTATATCTATATAATCAGGAGATGAGCAGTCTAGATAAGAGCTCAGTCTAGAGTCTAGAACATAAGAGATGACTGTCTCCTGTGCATACAGCTGATGGGATAATAATATCTATATGATAAGGAGATGAGCAATCTAGATAAGAGCTCAGCCTGGAGTCTAGAACATAGGAGATGACTGTCTCCTGCGCATACAGCTGATGGGTTAATTATATCTATATGATCAGGAGATGAGCAGTCTAGATAAGAGCTCAGTCTGGAGTCTAGAACATAAGGGATGACTGTCTCCTGCGCATACAGCTGATGGGATAATAATATCTATATGATAAGGAGATGAGCAATCTAGATAAGAGCTCAGCCTGGAGTCTAGAACATGAGAGATGACTGTCTCCTGCGCATACAGCTGATGGGATAATTATATCTATATAATCAGGAGATGAACAGTCTAGATAAGAGCTCGGCCTGGAGTCTAGAACATGAGAGATGACTGTCTCCTGCGCATACAGCTGATGGGATAATAATATCTATATGATAAGGAGATGAGCAGTCTAGATAAGAGCTCAGCCTGGAGTCTAGAACATGAGAGATGACTGTCTCCTGCGCATAAAGCTGATGGGATAATAATATCTATATGATAAGGAGATGAGCAATCTAGATAAGAGCTCAGCCTGGAGTCTAGAACATAAGAGATGACTGTCTCCTGCGCATAAAGCTGATGGGATAATAATATCTATATGATAAGGAGATGAGCAGTCTAGATAAGAGCTCAGCCTGGAGTCTAGAACATAGGAGATGACTGTCTCCTGCGCATACAGCTGATGGGATAATTATATCTATATGATCAGGAGATGAGCAGTCTAGATAAGAGCTCAGCTTGGAGTCTAGAACATGAGAGATGACTGTCTCCTGCGCATACAGCTGATGGGAAAATAATATCTATATGATAAGGAGATGAGCAGTCTAGATAAGAGCTCAGCCTGGAGTCTAGAACATGAGAGATGACTGTCTCCTGCGCATAAAGCTGATGGGATAATAATATCTATATGATAAGGAGATGAGCAGTCTAGATAAGAGCTCAGCCTGGAGTTTAGAACATAGGAGATGACTGTCTCCTGCGCATACAACTGATGGGATAATAATATCTATATGATAAGGGGATGAGCAGTCTAGATAAGAGCTCAGCCTGGAGTTTAGAACATAGGAGATGACTGTCTCCTGCGCATACAACTGATGGGATAATAATATCTATATGATAAGGAGATGAGAAATCTAGATAAGAGCTCAGCCTGGAGTCTAGAACATAGGAGATGACTGTCTCCTGCGCATACAGCTGATGGGATAATTATATGTATATGATAAGGAGATGAGAAGTCTAGATAAGAGCTCAGCCTGGAGTCTAGAACATGAGAGATGACCGTCTCCTGCGCATACAGCTGATGGGATAATTATATCTATATGATAAGGGGATGAGCAATCTAGATAGGAGCTCAGCCTGGAGTCTAGAACATGAGAGATGACTGTCTCCTGCGCATACAGCTGATGGGATAATTATATCTATATGATCAGGAGATGAGCAATCTAGATAGGAGCTCAGCCTGGAGTCTAGAACATGAGAGATGACTGTCTCCTGCGCATACAGCTGATGGGATAATTATATCTATATGATAAGGGGATGAGCAGTCTAGATAAGAGCTCAGCCTGGAGTCTAGAACATGAGAGATGACTGTCTCCTGCGCATACAGCTGATGGGATAATTATATCTATATGATAAGGGCATGAGCAGTCTAGATAAGAGCTCAGCTTGGAGTCTAGAACATGAGAGATGACTGTCTCCTGCGCATACAGCTGATGGGATAATTATATCTATATGATAAGGGCATGAGCAGTCTAGATAAGAGCTCAGCTTGGAGTCTAGAACATGAGAGATGACTGTCTCCTGCGCATACAGCTGATGGGATAATTATATCTATATGATAAGGGGATGAGCAGTCTAGATAAGAGCTCAGCTTGGAGTCTAGAACATAGGAGATGACTGTCTCCTGCGCATACAGCTGATGGGACAATTATATCTATATGATAAGCAGATGAACAGTCTAGATAAGAGCTCAGCCTGGAGTCTAGAACATGAGAGATGACTGTCTCCTGCGCATACAGCTGATGGGATAATTATATCTATATGATAAGGGGATGAGCAGTCTAGATAAGAGCTCAGCCTGGAGTCTAGAACATAAGGTTGAGTTCACTTTGATGATTTTTGGCTAAGATTCTGCACCTAAAATCCGTGCCAAAAAAGGATGCAGGACTTCCCTGTAGATATCAATGGGGAATCTGCAAGTTACACTGTACAGCGCTTTTTTTTCCATTTGCGGTTTTAAAAGCAGAAGTTTGCATCCAGGAATACCACTGATAAAAGGCCAGAATGAAAATCCACAAAACATCCGCATCCAAAAGCGCATAAAAGAATGTGTCAGGAAAAAATATGCATTAGTCTTCCAGCACAGAAAATCCTCTGTGATCACCTCCGCCTCACACAGCTGCTGTGTTGCTACAATGTGTATAGCAGACAATATGACATAATGATTCCTACAGAACCCCTGAAGAAGCGAAGACGGTGGGACGGTCCTGCAGGATATTCACAGAATCCACTGTAGTCATTAACAGAGACTGACACCAAACGACTCCCAGTCCAATTTATGCCAGAAACCTGGAATTTACCTGGACTCCAGCGCAGGCGCCGATACAAACCACAAGCCGATTATCCACTAAAGGGAGGACAGCGCCTAGAGAAGGAAAGCCCCGTAAACTCTGGCATCTGCCCTTATCACCAGTATTTCCAGTTCCCATGGCTTATTATCCTGAGTGATCTACAGGCAACAGATATTATCACAAATATGTGCGGGGGGGGGGAGGGTGGAGTAGTAAGATAGGATTGTATACAGTGTAATAGCGCAGTGACCAGGTGTGAGGTGGCCCCAACGCTACGCTGGATCCCCCGGACATGCTGAGGTGTCATCATGTGTTGCTCCTCTCTCTCGCGGCTGTGTCCTTTCTGATGCAGCTCTCTCCCTATAACAGCTCAGGTGATGTGTCCTTTCTGATGCCGCTGTCTCCCTATAACAGCTCAGGTGATGTGTCCTTTCTGATGCAGCTGTCTCCCTATCACAGCTCAGGTGATGTGCCCTTTCTGATGCAGCTCTCTCCCTATAACAGCTCAGGTGATGTGTCCTTTCAGCTGCAGCTGTCTCCCTATAACAGCTCAGGTGATGTGTCCTTTCTGCTGCAGCTCTCTCCCTTTCACAGCTCAGGTGATGTGTCCTTTCTGATGCAGCTGCCTCCTTATCACAGCTCAGGTGATGTGCCCTTTCTGATGCTGCTGTCTCCCTATCACAGCTCAGGTGATGTGTCCTTTCTGATGCAGCTGTCTCCCTATCACAGCTTAGGTGATGTGTCCTTTCTGATGCAGCTGTCTCCCTATCACAGCTCAGGTGATGTGTCCTTTCTGATGCAGCTGTCTCCCTATCACAGCTCAGGTGATGTGTCCTTTCTGATGCAGCTGTCTCCCTATCACAGCTCAGGTGATGTGCCCTTTCTGATGCAGCTGTCTCCCTATCACAGCTCAGGTGATGTGTCCTTTCTGATGCAGCTGTCTCCCTATCACAGCTCAGGTGATGTGTCCTTTCTGATGCAGCTGTCTCCCTATCACAGCTCAGGTGATGTGTCCTTTCTGATGCAGCTGTCTCCCTATCACAGCTCAGGTGATGTGTCCTTTCTGATGCAGCTCTCTCCCTATAACAGCTCAGGTAATGTGTCCTTTCTGATGCCGCTGTCTCCCTATCACAGCTCAGGTGATGTGTCCTTTCTGATGCAGCTGTCTCCCTATCACAGCTCAGGTGATGTGCCCTTTCTGATGCAGCTGTCTCCCTATCACAGCTCAGGTGATGTGTCCTTTCTGATGCAGCTGTCTCCTTATCACAGCTCAGGTGATGTGTCCTTTCTGATGCTGCTGTCTCCCTATCTCAGCTCAGGTGATGTGTCCTTTCTGATGCAGCTGTCTCCCTATCACAGCTCAGGTGATGCGTCCTTTCTGATGCAGCTCTCTCCCTATAACAGCTCAGGTGATGTGTCCTTTCTGATGCAGCTGTCTCCCTATCACAGCTCAGGTGATGTGTCCTTTCTGATGCAGCTGTCTCCCTATCACAGCTCAGGTGATGTGCCCTTTCTGATGCAGCTCTCTCCCTATCACAGCTCAGGTGATGTGTCCTTTCTGATGCAGCTGTCTCCCTATCACAGCTCAGGTGATGTGCCCTTTCTGTTACAGCTCTCTCCCTATAACAGCTCAGGTGATGTGCCCTTTCTGTTACAGCTCTCTCCCTATAACAGCTCAGGTGATGTGCCCTTTCTGCTGCAGCTGTCTCCTTATCACAGCTCAGGTGATGTGTCCTTTCTGATGCAGCTCTCTCCCTATAACAGCTCAGGTGATGTGCCCTTTCTGCTGCAGCTGTCTCCTTATCACAGCTCAGGTGATGTGTCCTTTCTGATGCAGCTCTCTCCCTATAACAGCTCAGGTGATATGTCCTTTCTGATGCCGCTGTCTCCCTATCACAGCTCAGGTGATGTGTCCTTTCTGATGCAGCTGTCTCCCTATCACAGCTCAGGTGATGTGCCCTTTCTGCTGCAGCTCTCTCCCTATAACAGCTCAGGTGATGTGCCCTTTCTGCTGCAGCTGTCTCCTTATCACAGCTCAGGTGATGTGCCCTTTCTGATGTAGCTGTCTCCCCATCACAGCTCAGGGGGCAAGTCCTTTTTTCCTGCAGAACTCCCCCTATCACAGCTCAGGGGGCATTTACGTTCTGCTGCAGCCCTCTCCTATCACAAATCAGGAGGTGTGCCCTTTCTTATGCAGCACTCTTCTTATCACAGCCCAGAGGGTGTGTCCTCTCTAAGGCACCTCTCTTTCCTTGTCACAACTCAGGGGGCATGTCCTTTCTGCAGTAGCACTCTCCCTATCACAGCTCAGGTGATGTGCCCTTTCTGATGCAGCTCTCTCCCTATCACAGTTTAGGGGGTGTGACCTTTCTGCTGCAGTTATCTCTCTATGGCAGCTCAGGCGGCAAGTCCTTTTTGCTGTAGTTTATTCCCTATCCCACCTCAGGGGCTGAGTCCTTTCTGCTGCAGATTTCTACCTGCAACTGTCACAGCTTCTACAGTAGATAGGGCTGGTGGCAGTTGAAGAATGGAACTGAGCATGTGCGACCACCTCAGTGATGTTACTGAAGTGGACAGGGGAAAAAACAAAAAACAAACAGCAGGTGGCGCTACATACATACAATTTATTGACTAACTCCGTGGCTTGAGGGCAATGGATCCAAAAGGAATGGGTTGCTGGAGGTAAGTATTTTTCTAGGCAGCAGGCACAATACCTGGAGGGTCATGTGTGGCGTAAGACGTGGCAAAGTGGACTAGGAGTGTGGGGGAGGGTGCAGTTGAAGAACACCAATCTGACGTCTGACGTATGTGCACCCATGGGTCGCTGCCCACCGTGAAAAAATCCCATGGTCTGGGTACACTGACATTTCCCAAAACATGGCGGACAAGCATGCAGCCTCCGCGGGTGCGGTGATTTCAGAATCCCTGGTTTGGAAAGACCCAAATACAAGGTTTCAATAAAGATGTAAAGATCAGCGCAGTATAGTTTAATTCCGGGAATATGGATGGCGATTAAGCGTCGGCTGTCGCACAGGTGCTAGTAAAACTGATATATGACTCATAAAACGCTCCGAAATCTGCTACAAAGCAAAATATTTCTGGTGCTAACGACACTCGGGAGACGTTCCGAACAAAGGCCTGGCACCGGGGCTGATATATATTATACCCGCGCTACTGTGTGAGGATGAGATATAAAGCAGGGGGCGCAGGCCTGGTCACCGGGAACCTTACGATACCGCGCCGGGATCAAGTTATAGACAGATAAAGGTTAATTAACTGTTACATTCCCGTCAGAAACCGCACTAAACGTCTAAAGCCTCAGATATTTCATTTCTGAGTCCCATTTATTATCCCGTTATCATAGCTGTTAAGGAGCAAGGGGGGGGGGGGGGGGGGAAGGGGGGCGCTGCCACTCTACATACAGCAAGGGCAAAAAGGGAAATTGCCCCAGGGTCTCTACGACGCAGCCCCAAACATATTACTATATGGCTATATTATGTGGGCATTGTATGCACTATATGGCACTATTACAGCTGTTTTTATTACCTTTCTTTAAATACATCCTGTATTATACTCCAGAGCTGCACTCACTATTCTGCTGGTGCATTCACTGTGTACATACATTACTTATCCTTTACTGATCCTGAGTTACATCCTGCATTATACTCCGGAGCTGCACCCACTATTCTGCTGGTGGAGTCACTGTGTACATACATTACATTACTTATCCTGTACTGATCCTGAGTTACATCCTGTATTATACTCCAGAGCTGCACTCACTATTCTGCTGGTGCAGTCACAGTGTACATACATTACTTATCCTGTAGTGATCCTGAGTTACATCCTGTATTATACTCCAGAGCTGCACTCACTATTCTGCTGGTGGAGACACTGTGTACATACATTACTGATCCTGTACTGATCCTGAGTTACATCCTGTATTATACTCCAGAGCTGCACTCACTATTCTGCTGGTGCAGTCACTGTGTACATACATTACATTACTTATCCTGTACTGATCATGAGTTACATCCTGTATTATACTCCAGAGCTGCACTCACTATTCTGCTGGTGCAGTCACTGTGTACATACATTACATTACTTATCCTGTACTGATCATGAGTTACATCCTGTATTATACTCCAGAGCTGTACTCACTATTCTGCTGGTGCAGTCACTGTGTACATACATTACTTATCCTGTACTGATCCTGAGTTACATCCTGTATTATACTCCAGAGCTGCACTCACTATTCTGCTGGAGGAGTCACTGTGTACATACATTACTTATCCTGTACTGATCCTGAGTTACATCCTGTATTATACTCCAGAGCTGCACTCACTATTCTGCTGGAGGAGTCACTGTGTACATACATTACTTATCCTGTACTGATCCTGAGTTACATCCTGTATTATACTCCAGAGCTGCACTCACTATTCTGCTGGTGGAGTCACTGTGTACATACATTACTTATCCTGTACTGATCCTGAGTTACATCCTGTATTATACTCCAGAGCTGCACTCACTATTCTGCTGGTGCAGTCACTGTGTACATACATTACTTATCTTGTACTGATCCTGAGTTACATCCTGTATTATACTCCAGAGCTGCACTCACTATTCTGCTGGTGGAGTCACTGTGTACATACATTACATTACTTATCCTGTACTGATCCTGAGTTACATCCTGTATTATACTCCAGAGCTGCACTCACTATTCTGCTGGTGGAGTCACTGTGTACATACATTACATTACTTATCCTGTACTGATCCTGAGTTACATCCTGTATTATACTCCAGAGCTGCACTCACTATTCTGCTGGAGGAGTCACTGACTCACTGTGTACATACATTGCACATGCTGTGTGCTGCTACACAGGGCACATTCTCCTGCCTCTCCTGTGCCTATGTCCTATATATATTTAAAGCTGTTACATCACACAAATCAAGCCCAATCCAAGTCCAGGTTTCATTTTCTAAAGTCACGTGATTGGACTCATTGGAGTTTCAGAAGCATTTCAAGGTTTGTATTGTACAGCTTCTCATCCTTAGAAGAACCAGCTGGCTGTACAGCCTCCCTCCTGACACTGTGCATGGAAACCATTGCGTGAAATCATGGCCAATGGCTGAGAAAATTTACCAATAATTTCTGGAAATTTACATTATTGGACAGTAGAAAAATTCACAAATCAGTCCCTTCTGCCAAACATATCTTGCAGCTTTGGTGGTCCAGATGGACAGTCCGTGCCGGCTCATTGCTGCTACATAATATTTACATCTCTCGCATCGACAGCCAAGGAGATTCGTACTTTTTCTTCTTTTCGTTGAAAGTAAAAACACATCATCTATATGTGAGTAGAGGAGATGGTTTATGTATCATGGGAGGCATGGGGCTGGGTCTGAAGGGTTCTTAAACTTGGACCATAACATCTTACAGCTTGACTGGTTGATCTGGATGGCACCAATGTTATTTTTTTTTGGTACTGAATTTCCCCAGTTCCACATATATTCTTCCTGCAATGGCCGCCACGTATGGAGTTCTTTGAACATTTTGCTGGCTAATTGTACCACCGGTGAACCCTCTTATTCACCATTGGTGTCCTTATGGTCTCCTTCATGATGATGTCACCACAGAACATCTAGTAACAATGGCTTACATCAGGGGGTGGATATATTAGGCAACAAGTGAGCAATCAGTTCTTGAAGTCAATACATTTGCAGGAAAAATGTTAAAGAGTGTGTGAAACTGTATTGTGCCGTCTAGACGACTGGGTCAGAACATCTCAAGAACGTCCAGTCTGGAGGGATGTCCCCAGTATGTAGTAGTTAGTACCTAAGAAAAGTGGTCCAAAGAAGGCTAATGTCACAACCAGACAGCTGAGAAGCTTTGACAGAGGCCTTTCAGAACCTCCTCTTTGAGTTTCTGTGTTGTGGTATTCAGCTCCTCCTCTCGTTAGCCTCTCTCAGCTGTTATGTGTTGGACTAATTGCTTCCCTTTAAATTCTTCCCCAGAAGGCTTTTCTGGGCGGCTTATATTTCTTCCTGGAGTATGTGTGCATGCCCATCTGGTTCTCCTCTCCTCTACAAAGTTAAGTGTTATACTGTTATCTGTTATTTTCTGTTTGCTGGATCCCAGGTGACCCTGACTCCCTCCGTGTCTGGTGTAGGGAGCCGGTGGTCGTGTCCCCTCACTATTGTAGGGTGCTCAGGGGTTATATAGTCAAGGTACGTGGATATGCATACCTCCACCATTCGGATCTATGCATAGGCTGAGCAGCCAGGGAAAGTCCCAGGTCTTCTACAGGGGTCTCCCTTTTGTTCCTTAGCTTCTGGATCCAGCGAGTCATTTATGCATGTTGTTTTGCCTTGTTTCCTGTACACCGTCCGTGACATTATAAGCCGCCATAACCGTCTCAAGCATGGATCCGGTTTCACTTTTGGCTGAACGCCTTCAGGGTCTTTCATTGGAGGTAGCTGATCTCCGCAGGACTTTTTCTCAGCTTCAAGTGACCGATTCAGCTGGCGTTCATGGAGTTTGTTCTGAGCCTAAGATCTCGCTCCCGGATACGTTCTCCGGGGGTAGTGAGAATTTTGTGCGTTTTAGAGAGGCTTGCAAACTCCATTTTCGCCTTCTTCCCCATTCTTCTGGTGATGAGGAACGGAGGGTGGGGATCATTATATCGCTGCTCAGGGGTAACTCTCAGTCCTGGGCCTTTTCGCTGCCGGAGGGGGCACGGCCCCTCCGTTCAGTGGATGAATTCTTTTTAGCCCTGGGTCAGATATATGATGATCCGGATCGTATTGCTCTGGCTGAGTCTAAACTATGTCTATTATGCCAGGGTAAACAATCCGCAGAAATATACTGCTCAGAATTTCGGAGATGGGCAGCTGATACTGGTTGGAATGATGCTGCACTCCGAAGTCAATTTTGCCATGGTCTTTCAGAGGGATTGAAAGATGCATTTGCCCTTCATGAAAGGCCTATTTCTTTGGACTCTGCTATGTCTCAGGCCGTTCTCTGGGTATAATAAAGAAACAAAGAGGAAAAAATCTTTGAAAAATGTTCCGTCTGTTACTATTGGCAGGATTGAGGCGGAGATTGAAGATTTTCCGTTTGCTTGTAGTTCCCGTTTTGTCCTGCCGGCCAGGGTGGCGCTAGAGAGCAAGAACATTTTTTGTGAGATTTTTGTGGATAGTGGAGCAGCGGTCAATCTCATTGATAATCACTTTGCGATAACTCATGGTTTCCAGGTGTGCGCTTTTAGAAAGGATATTCCTGTTTTTGCTATCGATTCCGCTCCACTTTCTCAGAAATCATTAAAGGGCATAGTTCACAATATCCGTTTAATTGTGAGTGATGCTCATGTTGAGGATGTGTCATGTTTCGTCCTTAGCGGTTTACCCACCCCTCTGGTGTTGGGGCTGCCCTGGCTCACTAAGCATAACCCCACCATTGATTGGCAAGCAAAGCAAATAAATGGTTGGAGTGACTTTTGCAGAGAGAATTGCCTCACGACATCTGTTTCTGAGGTTTCTACTAAGACTGTACCATCTTTTCTCTCTGAATTTTCGGATGTCTTCTCTGAGAGTGGAGTTCAGGATTTGCCCCCGCACAGGGAGTACGATTGCCCTATTAATCTCATCCCAGGCGCCAAGCTGCCTAAATCTCGTTTATACAATCTTTCCCAACCTGAGAGGATCGCTATGCGTGCTTATATCTCTGAGAGTCTGAGAAAGGGACACATACGACCCTCTAAGTCACCTGTTGCCGCTGGTTTTTTCTTTGTTAAGAAAAAAGATGGTTCTTTAAGACCTTGTCTGGATTTCAGGGAGCTGAACAATATCACAATTCGTGACCCTTATCCGCTTCCTCTGATCCCGGACTTATTTAACCAGGTTGTTGGGGCTAAAGTCTTTTCCAAATTAGATTTAAGAGGGGCATACAACCTGGTCAGGGTCAGAGAAGGGGACGAATGGAAGACGGCCTTCAATACCCCTGAGGGCCATTTTGAAAACTTGGTTATGCCTTTTGGTTTGATGAATGCCCCAGCCGTTTTTCAGCATTTCGTGAACAGCATTATCATTTGATGGGAAAATTTGTATTGGTGTATTTGGATGACATTTTGATTTTTTCTCCCGATTTCAAAACTCATAAGGAACATTTACGTCAGGTCTTGCTCATCCTGCGGGAGAATAAATTATATGCGAAACTGGAAAAATGTGTGTTTGCGGTTCCAGAAATTCAATTTCTGGGGTTTCTTCTCTCCGCTTCTGGTTTTCGCATGGACCCCGAGAAGGTCCGCGTTGTGCTTGAGTGGGAGCTTCCTGAGAATCAAAAGGCGCTGATGCGTTTTTTGGGCTTTGCCAATTATTACAGGAAGTTCATTTTGAATTATTCTTCTATTGTTAAACCACTCACTGATATGACCAGAAAGGGGGTAGATTTTTCTTCTTGGTCAGTAGAGGCGCGTAAGGCTTTTTCTGATATCAAGGAGAGTTTTGCTTCCGCTCCCATCTTGGTGCAACCTGATGTTTCTTTACCCTTCATAGTTGAGGTTGATGCTTCTGAGGTGGGTGTGGGGGCGGTCTTGTCTCAGGGTTCCTCTCCTGCCAATTGGCGACCGTGTGCCTTTTTCTCAAGAAAACTCTCCTCCGCAGAGAGAAATTACGATGTGGGAGATAGGGAATTGTTGGCCATCAAGTTGGCTTTTGAGGAATGGCGCCATTGGCTAGAGGGAGCCAGACACCCTATTACCGTATTTACTGACCATAAAAATCTGGCCTACTTGGAGTCAGCCAAGCGTCTGAACCCGAGACAGGCCAGATGGTCGTTGTTCTTTTCTAGGTTTAATTTTGTTGTCACGTTCCGCCCTGGAGTTAAGAATGTGAAGGCAGATGCCCTGTCACGTTGTTTTCCGAGAGGCGGGAATTTTGAAGACCCGGGTCCCATTTTGGCTGAAGGTGTGGTGGTCTCTGCTCTTTTTCCTGAATTGGAGGCAGAGGTGCAGGCAGCCCAGTCAGAGGCTACTGATCTTTGTCCTCCTGGGAGGTTGTTTGTGCCTCTCGCTTTAAGACACAAGATTTTTAAAGAACACCACGATACGGTCCTTGCTGGGCACCCGGGGGTAAGAGCCACACTGGATCTCATCGCTCGGAGATTCTGGTGGCCTGCGCTTCGTAAGTCGGTTGAGGGTTTTGTGGCAGCCTGCGAGACTTGCGCTCGTGCCAAAGTCCCTCATTCACGGCCATCAGGTCCTCTCCTTCCCTTACCCATTCCTTCCCGTCCTTGGACACATCTGTCCATGGACTTTATCACGGACCTGCCTCGTTCCTCGGGGAAGACTGTGATTCTGGTGGTGGTGGACCGTTTTAGCAAAATGGTGCATTTCATCCCTTTTCCTGGTTTGCCCAATGCCAAAACGCTGGCGCAGGCATTTGTTGATCACATTGTCAAATTGCACGGTATTCCTTCAGACATAGTCTCTGATAGGGGCACGCAGTTTGTTTCCAGATTCTGGAAGGCTTTCTGTTCTCGCTTGGGGGTTCGGTTGTCATTCTCTTCTGCTTTCCACCCGCAGTCGAATGGCCAGACAGAGCGCGTCAATCAGAATCTGGAGACATATCTGCGTTGTTTTGTGGCGGAGAATCAAGAGGATTGGTGTTCTTTTTTGTCCCTTGCTGAGTTTGCTTTAAATAACCGTCGTCAGGAGTCCTCTGATAAGTCACCATTTTTTGGTGCATATGGGTTTCATCCACAGTTTGGGACTTTCTCGGGAGAGGGGTCTTCTGGTTTACCTGATGAGGACAGATTCTCCTCGTCTTTGTCATCTATTTGACAAAAGATTCAAGATAATCTAAAGAGCATGAGTGAGAGATATAAGCGTGTGGCTGATAAGAGACGTGTGCTTGGTCCGGACCTGAATGTTGGTGATCTGGTGTGGTTGTCTACCAAGAATATCAAATTGAAGGTTCCCTCCTGGAAGTTGGGTCCTAGGTTTATTGGGCCTTACAAAATCCTGTCTGTCATCAATCCTGTTGCATACCGTCTTGATCTTCCTCAGACTTGGAAGATCCATAATGTTTTTCATAAGTCCTTATTGAAACCTTATGTTCAACCCATTGTACCCTCGCCTTTGCCTCCTCCTCCGATTATGGTTGATGGGAATCTTGAATTTCAGGTCTCTAGGATTGTGGATTCTCGTCTTGTCCGCGGTTCTCTTCAGTACCTTGTTCATTGGGAGGGGTATGGTCCTGAGGAGAGGATGTGGGTCCCAGTGACGGACATTAAGGCCTCTCGTCTCATCAGGGCTTTCCATAGGTCCCATCCTGAGAAGGTGGGTTCTGAGTGTCCGGAGTCCACTCGTAGAGGGAGGGGTACTGTCACAACCAGACAGCTGAGAAGCTCTGACAGAGGCCTTTCAGAACCTCCTCTTTGAGTTTCTGTGTTGTGGTATTCAGCTCCTCCTCTCGTCAGCCTCTCTCAGCTGTTATGTGTTGGACTAATTGCTTCCCTTTAAATTCTTCTCCAGAAGGCTTTTCTGGGCGGCTTATATTTCTTCCTGGAGTATGTGTGCATGCCCATCTGGTTCTCCTCTCCTCTACAAAGTTAAGTGTTATACTGTTATCTGTTATTTTCTGTTTGCTGGATCCCAGGTGACCCTGACTCCCTCCGTGTCTGGTGTAGGGAGCCGGTGGTCGTGTCCCCTCACTATTGTAGGGTGCTCAGGGGTTATATAGTCAAGGTACGTGGATATGCATACCTCCACCATTCGGATCTATGCATAGGCTGAGCAGCCAGGGAAAGTCCCAGGTCTTCTACAGGGGTCTCCCTTTTGTTCCTTAGCTTCTGGATCCAGCGAGTCATTTATGCATGTTGTTTTGCCTTGTTTCCTGTACACCGTCCGTGACAGCTAACCGGTGAACCATTGACGGGGTCATTGGCACCAAGGCTCAATGATGTATGTGCAGAGTGAAGGCTAGCCCATCTTGCCTGATCCCACAGAACCATCTTGCCTGATCTCACAGAAGAGATACTGTAGAGCTGACAACATTGCTGGCTATGAAATAAAGATGTCAGGGCACACAGGACATCGCAGCTTGCTGTCAATGGGAAGGTGTACCTGCAGCACATGCTGACCCCTAACCACAGATTAAAGCATCTACAATGGGCATTTGAGCCTCAGAAATGGACCATGGAGCAATGGAAGAAGGTGGCCTGGTCTTATGAATCAGGTTACATCATGTGGACGGGCCAGATGTGTGACCATCACTTACTTGAGGAAGAGGTGTCACCAGATGCACTATGAAAAGATGACATGCGGGTGGAGGCAGTGTGATGCTCTGGTCTGCTTGAAGTCTTGTGTCCTGGCACCTTGTGGATGTGACACATACCGCCCAGGCATAGTATTTAGCCAGTTCCCTCCAGTTCTCCAGACCCGGTTGTTAAAATTACAACTGGATCGGAGAACTGTGAGTCCCGACTGATGGCGGTAGGGCAGCTGGAGGTGTTCACTTCCATTGCTTCGCTGTATGTATATGTAAACGTGTTGTGGCGTCGTGTGTCTGTCACTGAGTAGGAAACCTATTGTTAAAAATTTGAATCCCACCCCTGATACCGCCTACCTGAACAGGCAAGTTCCATTCATTGCAGCAGTGCCCCCTAATGGCAGTGCCCTCTATCAGCAGTATAACACATGGTATAACGCATAGATTTCAACAAAACGTAGTATACACATCCCTTGCTACCTGCAAATAAAACTTGTGGGGGTCATACGCCCCTACACAGCAGCTGCATGGAGTTTGTATGCTCTAACTGTTTTTGATACACACATGTTGTTCTGTAACTCAAAAACTCATCGATCAATTTCTACTAAACTTGGTAACATATCACTTACTGTCTGGGAAAGAATACTGTGGAGGTAACAAGCCGGTACACAATGAGTTTCTGTCTCTTCTGACGTCTTGTCTGTTCTTTATGCGCGACCAAACGACTGGACCGATCTTTACCAAATTTGGCACACAGGTACATCAGGTGTCCGGGAAGGTTTTAGACCGGGTTTCAGCTCTCTAGGATGTACCGTTCCTGAGATATTCCCCAAAAATTACCAGCATTAGCCAATACAAGCCTGCAAGTCTTTCTCTTCATATCCCAACTGCCAAACACACGGTCACATGTCCCTTATCAGCCAATAGAAGCTCACAGGCCCTTAGTCTCCACATACACACAGTTTTACTCCAGGGTTCTATAACAACCCAGCCATTTTTCTTCTCTGCTGTAGGTCAGCATTACGCTAGGGCTACACGACGACAATAGGTCGCACAACACATAGGGCACAACGACACTGCTACATGTGTCGCACAACATTGATGTTGCACCAATGTCGCGCGACAATTTTTATAATGATAGTCTATGATGTTGCACTGTGATGCGACAGTCGCAGAAAAATCCAGCTTGGATGGAATTTTTGCGACTGTCGTGTCGCAGTAGGTCACACGTCGCAGTGCGACAACATAGCCTAACATTATAGAAATTGTTGAGACAAAATGTCGTCGTGTAGCCCTAGCATTAAAGGGGCAGGCCACTGTGGAGGTCACTGTTAAAGGGGAGTGCACTGTGGAGGTCACTGTTAAAAGGGCAGGGGCCACTATCAAAGGGGCAACTGCTGTGGAGGTCACTGTTAAGGAAGCAGGGTAGTGTGAAGTCACTGTTAAGGGAGCGGGGTACTGTGGAGGTTACTATTAAGGGGGCGGACCCCTGAGGGGGTCACTGTCAAGGGAGTGGGGTGCTGTGAAACTCACTATTAAAGGGACGGGCTGCTGTGAAGGTCAAAGTTAAGGGGATGGGCTGCTGTGGAGTCCCATTTTAAAGTGGCGGGAACTGTGGGGGGTCAGTGTTAAGGGGTGGGGGACTGTAGAGTTTACTTTTAAAAGGGCGGGGTGCTGTAGAGGTCACTGTTATGGGGGATACTGTCGATATCTTTTAACTACACACACAAACATTAAATGAAATAGATGAAATCTACCCGAGTGAAGCCGCGTCCTTCTGCTAGTGTTACATATAGCACTATTATGTAGGTAATATATGAACTATCATGTAAGCAACATATAGCACTAGAGGTAATATATGCAAAAATAAATAGACAATATATTTACTATATAGTAATATTATACAGGTAATATTTGCAATAATATGTAGGCACTATGTACACCATATGGTACATTTGATAAGGAAATGCCACTTTTAGTGGAGGAAAGTGATGGCAATGACCCTCCACAGGGCAAAAATTTTAGTGTATGAGTAACTGGTCAAACATATGGGTTATCACGGAAAAAACCTGGCAACAGCCCGCTGAAAGCCCCTCCGGCCAGCAGTGATCGGCCGCAGACACCTAGAGAGGGACTAGCTGCCGAAATACTGATTCAGTATATAATTCTTAATGTGGTTTAATATTTCATGTGCTGCAACTGTTCAGAGGCGTAGACCTGAAACTAATGGGATCCAGCCGGAGAGCCAAATATCTCTGTGTACGGACGCGGAGCGGTATGAGGGGACACAGAGCAGCGATACTCTACACACCTTTCCATACACCAGGCACTACTGATATCTAATAAATACATACAGTCATGTGAAAAAATTAGGACACCCTTTGAAAGCATGTGGTTTTTTGTAACATTTTTAATAAAAGGTTATTTCATCTCCGTTTCAACAATACAGAGAGATTAAAGTAATCCAACTAAACAAAGAAAACTGAAGAAAAGTCTTTTCAAGATCTTCTGTAAATGTCATTCTACAAAAATGCCTATTCTAACTGAGGAAAAAGATAGGACACCCTCACATGTATTCCCTCTTAAATTGGCTCAGATCTCACACAGGTATATCACACCAGGTGCACATAATTAGTAGATCGTTACTCTGCATGTTGAATGAGGCTTGCCCTATTTAAACCTCAGACATTTAGTTTGGTGTGCTCCTGACTGTTGAAGTGAGAGTGAGCACCATGGTGAGAGCAAAAGAGCTGTCAGAGGACTTCAGAAAAAAGATTGTAGCAGCCTATGAGTCTGGGAAGGGATTTAAAAAGATCTCAAAAGATTTTGAAATCAGCCATTCCACTGTCCGGAAGATAGTCTACAAGTGGAGGGCTTTCAAAACAACTGCCAACATGCCCAGGACTGGTCGCCCCAGCAAGTTCACCCCAAGAGCAGACCGCAAGATGCTAAAAGAGGTCTCCAAAAACCCTAAAGTGTCATCTCGAGAACTACAGCAGGCTCTGGCTACTGTTGATGTAGAAGTACATGCCTCTACAATCAGAAAGAGACTGTACAAGTTTAACTTGCATGGGAGGTGTGCAAGGAGGAAACCTTTGCTTTCCAAGAGAAACATCGAGGCCAGACTGACATTTGCCAGAGATAAAGTTGACAAAGACCCGGACTTCTGGAATAATGTTCTTTGGACAGATGAGTCCAAAATTGAATTATTTGGACACAACAGCAGAGGACATGTTTGGCGTAAACCAAACACAGCATTCCAAGAAAAGAACCTCATACCAACTGTGAAGCATGGAGGTGGAAGTGTCATGGTTTGGGGCTGCTTTGCTGCAGCAGGACCTGGTCAGCTCACCATCATAGAATCCACAATGAATTCTACTGTGTATCAGAAGGTGCTTGAAGAACATGTGAGACCATCAGTTAGAAAATTAAAGCTGAAGCGGAACTGGACCATGCAACATGACAATGACCCAAAACATACTAGTAAATCAACCAAAGATTGGCTGAAAAAGAAGAAATGGAGAGTCCTGGAATGGCCAAGTCAAAGTCCAGATTTGAATCCCATTGAGATGCTGTGGGGTGACTTGAAAAGGGCTGTACGTGCAAGAAACCCCTCAAACATCTCACAGCTGAAAAAGTTCTGCATTGAGGAGTGGGGTAAAATTTCCTCAGACCGATGTCAAAGACTGGTAGATGGCTACAAGAACCGTCTCACTGCAGTTATTTCAGCCAAAGGAGGTAACACTCGCTATTAGGGGCAAGGGTGTCCTATCTTTTTCCTCAGTTAGAATAGGCATTTTTGTAGAATGACATTTACAGAAGATCTTGAAAAGACTTTTCTTCAGTTTTCTTTGTTTAGTCGGATTACTTTAATCTCTCTGTATTGTTGAAACGGAGATGAAATAACCTTTTATTAAAAATGTTACAAAAAACCACATGCTTTCAAAGGGTGTCCTAATTTTTTCACATGACTGTAAATCGATAAGTCACACTGTGAACTACCGCCCACCGCGGTACACACCCAAAATAAATACCTATATAGAAAGTAACAGGAGCTCAGCATGAAGAAAACGTACAGCATTCTGCTGCTATTACATATGTGTCCGCAGCAAACACCTTCACTGCGAATATGGAAATCTCATAACATATTATAGTACAGTAGTTATAGTCTAGGGGAACTATTATAGTAGTTATATTCTTGTACATTGGGGCAGTATTATAGTAGTTATATTCTTGTACATAGGAGCAGTATTATAGTAGTTATATTCTTGTACATAGGAGCAGTATTATAGTAGTTATATACTTGTACATAGGAGGCAGTATTATAGTAGATATATTCTTGTACATAGGAGCAGTATTATAGTAGTTATATTCTTGTACATAGGAGCAGTATTATAGTAGTTATATTCTTGTACATAGGAGGCAGTATTATAGTAGTTATATTCTTGTACATAGGAGCAGTATTATAGTAATTATATTCTTGTACATAGGAGCAGTATTATAGTAGTTATATTCTTGTACATAGGAGCAGTATTATAGTAGTTATATTCTTGTACATAGGGGACAGTATCATAGTAGTTATATTCTTGTACATATGAGCAGTATTATAGTAGTTATATTCTTGTACATAGAAGCAGTATTATAGTAGTTATATTCTTGTACATAGGAGCAGTATTATAGTAGTTATATTCTTGTACATAGGAGCAGTATTATAGTAGTTATATTCTTGTACATAGGAGCAGTATTATAGTAGTTATATTCTTGTACATATGAGCAGTATTATAGTAGTTATATTCTTGTACATAGAAGCAGTATTATAGTAGTTATATTCTTGTACATAGAAGCAGTATTATAGTAGTTATATTCTTGTACATAGGGGCAGTATTATAGTAGTTATATTCTTGTACATAAGATCAGTATTATAGTAGTTATATTCTTGTACATACATAGTAACATAGTAACATAGTACATAAGGCCAAAAAAAGACATTTGTCCATCCAGTTCGGCCTGTCATCCTGCAAGTTGATCCAGAGGAATGCAAAAAACCCCTGTGAGGTAGAAGCCAATTTTCCTCACTTTAGGGGAATAAAAATTCCTTCCCGACTCCAATCAGTCAATCAGAATAACTCCCTGGATCAACGATATCTCTCTAGTAGCTATAGCCTGTAATATAGGAGCAGTATTATAGTAGTTATATTCCTGTACATAGGGGCAGTATTATAGTAGTTATATTCCTGTACATAGGAGCAGTATTATAGTAGTTATATTCTTGTACATAGGAGCAGTATTATAGTAGTTATATTCTTGTACATAGGAGGCAGTATTATAGTAGTTATATTCTTGTACATAGGAGCAGTATTATAGTAGTTATATTCTTGTACATAGGAGGCAGTATTATAGTAGTTATATTCTTGTACATAGGAGCAGTATTATAGTAGTTATATTCTTGTACATAGGAGCAGTATTATAGTAGTTATATTCTTGTACATAGGAGCAGTATTATAGTAGTTATATTCTTGTACATAGGAGGCAGTATTATAGTAGTTATATTCTTGTACATAGGAGCAGTATTATAGTAGGTATATTCTTGTACATAGGAGCAGTATTATAGTAGTTATATTCTTGTACATAGGAGCAGTATTATAGTAGTTATATACTTGTACATAGGAGCAGTATTATAGTAGTTATATACTTGTACATAGGAGCAGTATTATAGTAGTTATATTCTTGTACATAGGAGCAGTATTATAGTAGGTATATTCTTGTACATAGGAGCAGTATTATAGTAGTTATATTCTTGTACATAGGAGCAGTATTATAGTAGTTATATTCTTGTACATAGGAGCAGTATTATAGCAGTTATATTCTTGTACATAGGAGCAGTATTATAGCAGTTATATTCTTGTACACAGGAGCAGTATTATAGTAGTTATATTCTTGTACATAGGAGCAGTATTATTGTAGTTATATTATTGTACATAGGAGCAGTATTATAGTACTTATATTCTTGTACATAGGAGCAGTATTATAGTAGTTACATTTGAATATGGGAGCAGTATTATAGTAGTTACATTTGAATATGGGAGCTAGTTCGGTAGCTCTTATCTGTACAGGTAGCCTACTTTATTTTGCAGAGAAACTGTTAAATGTGCTTGAAAAATGAGGAATATGTGTGAGTGAGGCATAAATGCATAATTAGTTCTCACTTTCCTTCACCCACTTTTCATGGTAGCTGATAAAATTATCTTTGCTCAACAGCAGATGACAATGAGCCCATAAGAAAACTTCTCTCAAAATTAAGAGATTACATAATCTGTGCTCCATCCTGGGGTATCATTGAAGGGACATAGAAAATCTCACACACCTTCTCTGTAAAACATTGTGTGAAACTTGCGAAGAATGACTGACACTTGTGAACGCTCCTCAGCTTAAGGACATGTAACCTGTAAGGGTGGGTTCACATCTGCGTTATGGCTTTCCGTTATAAAATGGCCATAATGGAAAATATTAACGGAATCCATAAGATGAACCGATCCGTTTTGCTGCCCATAGACTTGTATTATGACGGAATGCAAAACGGAAGCCTTTATGCAGAACGGAGAAAAAAGTCGTGTCGACAAGACTTCTATTGAGACGGATCAAAACGGAATGCCTCGAAAGGCTTATGGATTCCGTTATAACATGTTATAACATAAAGCCATAACGGAATCCAGAACGCAGATGTGAACCCACCCTAACTGTGTTAACAGCTGAAGAAGTGAAACATTTGATACATTAAAAAGGACCTTTTATGGGTCCAGATATTATGAAATAAGTCGCAGGTTATGTAGGGCATAGTTCATGGATGTAAGATCGCTTACTATTTTTTCTGGGCGCCACTCCGTTCGCCCGCCTGGTATGCTAATGAATAGTATCGGTACAGGGAGGAGGAGTCTGCCCTGTTTCTCAATGGGCGTCTCCCTCTCCCTGGCTGTGACGCTCTCATTTGTGATTGGACCGCGCTACAGTCAGGGAGAAGGAGACGCCCATTGAGAAGCAGGGCAGACTCCTCCTCCCTGTACCGATGCTAAATCATTAGCATATCAGGCGGGAGAAGTGAACGGGGGGCACAGCAGGCAAACGGAGCAGCGCCCAGAAAAAATAGTAAGCGATCTTACATCCATGGACTATGCCCTACATAACCTGCGACTTATATCATTATGTCTGGACCCAGGAAAGGTCCTCTTTAAGACCTGTTCAGCTAAGACTGAACTTGGAGATGGTGAATGTAAGGGCTCATTCACACGACCATTGCTGTTTTGCGGTCTGCAATTGTTCCACATACAGGCTGCAAAAAGAATGGAACGTACACGGAAAAAAATATGTTCGAGTGCATGAGCCATAAGAAAGCTTCAATAAATCAGAAGTTTGATGGTGGCAATGTGGAGAAATGTAAAGAATACATATCTAAATGCCCAAGTTATACCAGAATGGTCACTGTACATAAAAAGATACACAATTCCCCCAGCTGTACATATATAATTATATACAGGAGATGCCCAGGTTATACCAGCATGGTCCATATCACTATATACAAGAAGATGTATAACTTATACCAGCTGTACATATATAATTATATACAGGAGATACCCAGGTTATACCAGCACGGTCCATATCACTATATACAAGAAGATGTATAACTTATACCAGCTGTACATATATAATTATATACAGGAGATGCCCAGGTTATACCAGCACGGTCCATATCACTATATACAAGAAGATGTATAACTTATACCAGCTGTACATATATAATTATATACAGGAGATACCCAGGTTATACCAGCATGCTCCATATCACTATATACAGAAGATGTATAACTTATACCAGCTGTACATATATAATTATATACAGGAGATACCCAGGTTATACCAGCATGGTCCATATCACTATATACAAGAAGATGTATAACTTATACCAGCTGTACATATATAATTATATACAGGAGATGCCCAGGTTATACCAGCATGGTGCATATCACTATATACAAGAAGATGTATAACTTATACCAGCTGTACATATATAATTATATACAGGAGATACCCAGGTTATACCAGCATGCTCCATATCACTATATACAGAAGATGTATAACTTATACCAGCTGTACATATATAATTATATACGGGAGATGCCCAGGTTATACCAGCATGCTCCATATCACTATATACAGAAGATGTATAACTTATACCAGCTGTACATATATAATTATATACAGGAGATACCCAGGTTATACCAGCATGCTCCATATCACTGTATACAAGAAGATGTATAACTTATACCGGCTGTACATATATAATTATATACAGGATATGCCCAGGTTATACCAGCATGCTCCATATCACTATATACAGGAAGATGTATAACTTATACCAGCTGTACATATATAATTATATACAGGAGATGCCCAGGTTATACCAGCATGCTCCATATCACTATATACAAGAAGATGTATAACTTATACCAGCTGTACATATATAATTATATACAGGATATGCCCAGGTTATACCAGCATGCTCCATATCACTATATACAGGAAGATGTATAACTTATACCAGCTGTACATATATAATTATATACAGGAGATGCCCAGGTTATACCAGCATGGTCCATATCACTATATACAAGAAGATGTATAACTTATACCAGCTGTACATATATAATTATATACAGGAGATGCCCAGGTTATACCAGCATGGTCCATATCACTATATACAGGAAGATGTATAACTTATACCAGCTGTACATATATAATTATATACAGGAGATGCCCAGGTTATACCAGCATGGTCCATATCACTATATACAAGAAGATGTATAACTTATACCAGCTGTACATATATAATTATATACAGGAGATACCCAGGTTATACCAGCATGCTCCATATCACTATATACAAGAAGATGTATAACTTATACCAGCTGTACATATATAATTATATACAGGAGATGCCCGGGTTATACCAGCATGCTCCATATCACTATATACAAGAAGATGTATAACTTATACCAGCTGTACATATATAATTATATACAGGAGATGCCCAGGTTATACCAGCATGCTCCATATCACTATATACAAGAAGATGTATAACTTATACCAGCTGCACATATATAATTATATACAGGAGATGCCCGGGTTATACCAGCATGGTCCATATCACTGTATACAAGAAGATGTATAACTTATACCAGCTGTACATATATAATTATATACGGGAGATACCCAGGTTATACCAGCATGCTCCTCATCACTATATACAAGAAGATGTATAACGTATACCAGCTGTACATATATAATTATATACAGGAGATGCCCAGGTTATACCAGCATGCTCCATATCACTATATACAAGAAGATGTATAACTTATACCAGCTGTACATATATAATTATATACAGGAGATACCCAGGTTATACCAGCATGCTCCATATCACTATATACAAGAAGATGTATAACTTATACCAGCTGTACATATATAATTATATACAGGAGATGCCCAGGTTATACCAGCATGCTCCATATCACTATATACAGGAAGATGTATAACTTATACCAGCTGTACATATATAATTATATACAGGAGATGCCCAGGTTATACCAGCATGCTCCATATCACTATATACAAGAAGATGTATAACTTATACCAGCTGTACATATATAATTATATACAGGAGATGCCCGGGTTATACCAGCATGCTCCATATCACTATATACAAGAAGATGTATAACTTATACCAGCTGTACATATATAATTATATACAGGAGATGCCCAGGTTATACCAGCATGCTCCATATCACTATATACAAGAAGATGTATAACTTATACCAGCTGCACATATATAATTATATACAGGAGATGCCCGGGTTATACCAGCATGGTCCATATCACTGTATACAAGAAGATGTATAACTTATACCAGCTGTACATATATAATTATATACGGGAGATACCCAGGTTATACCAGCATGCTCCTCATCACTATATACAAGAAGATGTATAACTTATACCAGCTGTACATATATAATTATATACAGGAGATGCCCAGGTTATACCAGCATGCTCCATATCACTATATACAAGAAGATGTATAACTTATACCAGCTGTACATATATAATTATATACAGGAGATACCCAGGTTATACCAGCATGCTCCATATCACTATATACAAGAAGATGTATAACTTATACCAGCTGTACATATATAATTATATACAGGAGATGCCCAGGTTATACCAGCATGCTCCATATCACTATATACAAGAAGATGTATAACTTATACCAGCTGTACATATATAATTATATACAGGAGATACCCAGGTTATACCAGCATGCTCCATATCACTATATACAAGAAGATGTATAACTTATACCAGCTGTACATATATAATTATATACGGGAGATGCCCAGGTTATACCAGCATGGTCCATATCACTATATACAAGAAGATGTATAACTTATACCAGCTGCACATATATAATTATATACAGGAGATACCCAGGTTATACCAGCATGGTCCATATCACTATATACAGAAGATGTATAACTTATACCAGCTGTACATATATAATTATATACAGGAGATGCCCAGGTTATACCAGCATGCCCCATATCACTATATACAGGAAGATGTATAACTTATACCAGCTGTACATATATAATTATATACAGGAGATACCCAGGTTATACCAGCATGCTCCATATCACTATATACAAGAAGATGTATAACTTATACCAGCTGTACATATATAATTATATACAGAAGATACCCAGGTTATACCAGCATGGTCCATATCACTATATACAGAAGATGTATAACTTATACCAGCTGTACATATATAATTATATACAGGAGATGCCCAGGTTATACCAGCATGGTCCATATCACTATATACAAGAAGATGTATAACTTATACCAGCTGTACATATATAATTATATACAGGAGATACCCAGGTTATACCAGCATGGTCCATATCACTATATACAGGAAGATGTATAACTTATACCAGCTGTACATATATAATTATATACAGGAGATGCCCAGGTTATACCAGCATGCTCCATATCACTATATACAAGAAGATATATAACTTATACCAGCTGTACATATATAATTATATACAGGAGATGCCCAGGTTATACCAGTATGGTCCATATCACTATATACAGGAAGATGTATAACTTATACCAGCTGTACATATATAATTATATACAGGAGATACCCAGGTTATACCAGCATGCTCCATATCACTATATACAAGAAGATGTATAACTTATACCAGCTGTACATATATAATTATATACAGGAGATGCCCAGGTTATACCAGCATGGTCCATATCACTATATACAGAAGATGTATAACTTATACCAGCTGTACATATATAATTATATACAGGCGATACCCAGGTTATACCAGCATGCTCCATATCAGTATTCTGGAATTAAATTCCATAGTCAGTAGGACACTCCTAGGATATTTGCATTGCCTAGCTGAACTTTTGCATCCCGCCCGGATTGATTGTTGTCTCACAGTTCTCACTGCCTATGTTATATCGAGCTTTAAACGCTGTTTGTTTTCTTCTGCCGACTTTTACGATATGTCTGCTGTCGCTTTGTACTTTTCATTACATTTGTGTCATTCTTTTCTGCAGACAATATTAGTTTTCTTATAGGAAATATGTAGTTAGACTGATCGGATCTGATTAAGCCACTTTATATAAATAAATCTGCTCGCGGGGCCCATCAGTATATGTATACTTTGGCTGTTGCGTGAATGATTTTGGCGTGCCCGGAATGTTTCGCTGGAATGTTTTTTTTGATAACTGTGGGAGAGAACCTATATCACAGGCCCGACGCCAGCACTTCATGATTTATCCTGGAAAAGCCTTTACAATACCCTGTTCAGAAAACATCTGCAAAACTCCTTCAGATCCATTCAATTGAATTAAAATAAACACAGCTCAACATGAAAAAAATAAAACACAAAAAAACCTTGGAAATATTTAGATGACACATTGTCTATGGAGTTCTGCAATGTTTTGGGGAGACCCCGAGGGTTCCCTCAAAAATGAATAGTAATTAATGTGTTGTTTAATGTTGTAGTCCATACCATTCACCACTTAGACAAAGTAGAAATCATTCTCAGGCCGGTCATTCTCACTTCATTATCACCTAAATCAGTGATTCCCAACTCCAGTCCTCAGGGCCCTCCTACCAGTCATGATTTGAGAATATTCCACAGAATGAATACCATTGCTAAATCCTGATGCATTGACTGATAGGTGGACTCTGAGGACTGGAGCTGAGGAACACTGACCTAAATGACGTGAGAATGACAGATGTGAGAATGATTATTCATGATTTTAATGACTGGACTGAAGGTTAGTAATTCTTTGGTTTGCATATATCCCAATGAGGCCAACAATCTGGAGACATCAGCTTGTAGAGATCCACAAATAGTCATCAAAAATGACCAAAGTTCAATACCTGGTCCGAGGATTGTATTTTAGGAGGTCTAATGAGGGTACTCTATTTTTTTAGGGGGTGTGAGGTCTCTATTAGTTTATAAAGTCTAGTCTAGGGTATCTCTTTAACAAGGATAGTCTAAGGCACGGGTGTCAAACACAAGGCCCGCGGGCCGAATCCAGCCCGCCAGACCTCGTCATGTGGCCCGCGTAGCCGCCGCCGGCCGCCAGCCTTCACCTTTTATTATCACTTCCTGCAGGCGGCCCCTGCAGGAAGTGATAATAAATCGCATAAGGAGCGCTGTGTATTAGGCTACTTTCACACTAGCGTTCGGCTGTCCGCTCGTGAGCTCCGTTTGAAGGGGCTCACGAGCGGACCCGAACGCAGCCGTCCAGCCCTGATGCAGTCTGAATGGAGGCGGATCCGCTCAGACTGCATCAGTCTGGCGGCGTTCAGCCTCCGCTCCGCTCACCTCCGCACGGACAGGCGGACAGCTGAACGCTGCTTGCAGCGTTCGGGTGTCCGCCTGGCCGTGCGGAGGCGTGCGGATCCGTGCGGATCCGTCCAGACTTACAATGTAAGTCAATGGGGACGGATCCGTTTGAAGATGCCACAATATGGCTCAATCTTCAGACGGATCCGTCCCCCATTGACTTTACATTGAAAGTCTGGACGGATCCGTACGAGGCTATTTTCACACTTAGCTGTTCTATGCTAAAATAATGCAGACGGATCCGTACTGAACGGAGCCTCCGTCTGCATTATTATGATCGGATCCGTTCAGAACGGATCCGATCGAACGCTAGTGTGAAAGTAGCCTTACCGGTACTTACAACTACAAGCGCTCGCCGAGAGGAGGGAGGAGGCAGGCTGGGAGGATGGGCGCTGGCAGTGTGAGTCATACGTCATGCGCCTGCGCCGCCCACTTTATGAATGAAGCAGGTGGCGTGGGCGCATGTTGTATGACTCACACTGCCAGCGCCTGTCCTCCCGGCCTGCCTCCTCCCTCCTCTCGGCGAGCGCTTGTAGTTGTAAGTACCGGTAATACACAGCGCTCCTTATGCGATTATATACATACGGTAACCATTAACTATTAGAGATACGATTATACAGTGAGCGGGGCCCGTGTAGTAGAATAGTCACTGCACGGGCCCCGCTGTCATTATAAAAGCAGATGCCGGCCCCTAGCCCGTGTATTGAGGGTCATTCACTACTACAGGGACACTTATGGAGGGGATCTGTGGATGACACATAGCATAAGATGCTATATATGTGTCATCCACAGATCCCCCCCATAAGTGTCACCCACAGATCCCCCATAAGTGTCACCCACAGATCCCCCATAAGTGTCACCCACAGATCCCCCATAAGTGTCACCCACAGATCCCCCATAAGTGTCACCCACAGATCCCCCATAAGTGTCACCCACAGATCCCCCATAAGTGTCACCCACAGATCCCCCATAAGTGTCACCCACAGATCCCCCATAAGTGTCACCCACAGATCCCCCATAAGTGTCACCCACAGATCCCCCATAAGTGTCACCCACAGATCCCCCATAAGTGTCACCCACAGATCCCCCATAACAGTGCCATCCACAGATCCCCCATAACAGTGCCATCCACAGATCCCCCATAACAGTGCCACCCACAGACCACAATTAGTTCAAAACCCACCAAAAGCACACCTTTTGGTTCAAAATATTTTTTTTCTCATTTTTCTCCTCAAAAACCTAGGTGCGTCTTATAGGGGCGCCAAATACGGTAACCTTTACAGTTCTGGAATGTGTTGGATAACACTGACAGCATTATGTCAGTGTTAGGCTACTTTCACACTAGCGCTTGATCGGATCCGTTCTGAACGGATCCGATCATATTAATGCAGACGGAGGCTCCGTTCAGTACGGATCCGTCTGCATTAATAACTTAGAAAATTTTCTAAGTGCGCAAGATGCCTGAACGGATCCGTTCAGACTTTCAATGTAAAGTCAATGGGGGACGGATCCGCTTGAAGATTGAGCCATATGGTGACCTCTTCAAGCGGATCCGTTCCCATTGACTTACATTGTAAGTCTGGACGGATCCGCACGCCTCCGCACGGCCAGGCGGACAGCTGAACGCTGCAAGCAGCGTTCAGCTGTCCGCCTGTCCGTGCGGAGGCGAGCGGAGCGGAGGCTGAACGCCGCCAGACTGATCCAGTCTGAGCGGATCCGCTCCATTCAGACTGCATCAGGGCTGGACGGAGGCGTTCGGGTCCGCTCGTGAGTCCCTTCAAACGGAGCTCACGAGCGGACCGACGAACGCTAGTGTGAAACTAGCCTTATCCAACACATTCCAGAACTGTAAGGGTTACAAAGCATCATAAATCAGTATAATGCTATGTGACCCCAGTCAGCGCTTGCAGGTCAAGCTTTCAGAGCTAGTTATTACTTACATTATTACAAAAAACGGTAATAATTGAATGCAGTGACAATAATTTATGATAATAAAGAGTGGACACATAGTCATACAGATACAACCGTCCCTTTGAGGGTGACCAAACTGCTGATGCGGCCCCCGATGAATTTGAGTTTGACACCCCTGGTCTAGGGTATGTGTTTATTTAGGGGGTGGTCGGAAGTTTGTCTTTAGGAAGTCTAGTCTCGGTCTGTCTTCAAGAGGGCTCTTCTAGGGTTCGTGTTTACAAGAACTTTATGGGGTCCAGTTTTAGGGAGTCTAGTCTGACGGTTTGTCCTTAACCCCTCCAGGACACAGCCACTTTTTACTTTAAAGGATATGTACACCTTTGGAGGCTATTTTTGTTTATTATTGCACTTTACTCATTTTTGGCTAAAAATCATATTTTCAATTGGCCTTTATTAAAAATATTGAGCCTTTCTGACACAAAGGGTTAACTGTTTTTCTAACTGTGTGACTAGTACTTTCACTTTGTGGTGGTGATCACCCTTATCTCGAAGGGTACTTTTACACTTGCGTTTTTCTTTTCCGGCATAGAGTTCCGTCCCAGGGGCTCTATACCGGAAAACAACTGATCAGGCATATCCCCATGCATTCTGAATGGAGAGTAATCCGTTCAGGATGCATCAGGATGTCTTCAGTTTAGTCTTTTAGACTGATCAGGCAAAAGATAAAACCGCAGCATGCTACGGTTTTATCTCCGGCCAAAAAAACTGAAGATTGCCTGAATGCATTTTTTTCCATAGGAATGTATTAGTGCCGGATACGGCATAAAAAATACCGGAATGCCGGATCCGTCCTTCCGGTCTGTGCATGCGCAGACCGGTAAAAATGTGGAAAAAAATGTAATCATGACAAACGGACAGATGGATCTGTTCTTGCAATGCATTTGTCAGACGGATCAGGATCCTGATCAGTCTTAAAATGCAATCAGTTGGCATACGTTTTGCCGGATCCAGCAGGCAGTTCCGGAGACGAAACTACCTGCTGGATTCCTCTGCCGCAAGTGGGAAAGGAGCCTAAACTAGTGAGAGGTCATAAATACTTATTTTAGCTACATTTTTATCAGTAAGATAAGGATTGAGCTTTGATGAGTGTTTATAATGTCAGACATCAGAGATAAGGAGCCTGTCTGCTCCCTAAATGACGGAAAAGAGAGAAAATTCCAGAGGATGCCACTACAGCATCTCAGCTATGTACACAAAAAAGGATTTCATATTTTTAATAAAGACTAATTGAAAAAATGATTTTTTTAGCACCAAATAAGTACAATGCAATAATTTCAAAAAAATTGTGTACATAGCCTTCAAGGACCAGGCAAATTTTGGAAATCTAATATGCCTCACTTTATGTGGTAATAACTTTGGAACGCTTTTAACTATCCAAGCGATTCTGAGATTATTTTCTTATGACACATTGTACTTCATAACAGTGGTAAACTTGAGTCAATATATTTCACCTTTATTTATTTTAAGAAAATCCCAAATTTACCAAATATTTGGAAAAATTTGTCCTTTTCAAAGATTCAATTTCTCTGCTTTTAAGAGAGATAAGTGATACATCATAAAATAGTTATCACTTTACATTTCTACTCTATGTTGACATAATTTTTTAACTGTTTTTTGGGGGGGATGTTAGACGAAGTACAATTTTAGATGCAATTTTTTTAATTGTTTAGAAAATTTCCCAAATCAGCTTTTTAAAGGACCAATTCAATTATGAAGTCATTTTGTAGGGTTTACATAGTAGAAACCACCCATAAATTACCTCTTTTTAGAAACTACACATGGTTCAAATATGATTTCAAAAACTTTGCTAACCCTTTAGGTGTTCTGCAAGATTTTAAGAAAAATAGAGGAGAAATTTCAAAATTTCGCATCTTTTTGAAGATTTTTTTCATTCTAATACTTTTTTTTCCCCTCTAAGACAGCAAGGGTTAACAGCAAAACAAAACTCAATGTTTATTACTCAGATTCTGCGGTTTACAGAAACACCCCATATGTGGTCGTAAGCTGCTGTATGGGCACACAGCAGGGCCAGAAGGGAAGGAGCAACATAGGGATTTTGGAAGGCAGATTTCACTGGGAAAATTTTAAGCTGCCATGTTGCATTTAAAGACCCTCTACTGCACCCTACAGTTAAAACTTCCAAAAAGTTTTAGGAACTCTGGTTTGGGGTCTGTCTTACTTTAGGAGTTTGCTCAGATGCTCTAACACAGGGTGATATTCATACATATTATGTCACTGATGTATTTACCAACAGTATTTCTGGCTATCTAATAGGAACATTCAGAGATTTCTATAACTCGATTGTTTACAGGTGTGAGAATGTTCTCCAGGCAATTTTCATGATAATAATGAGAAAATCCTGGATAAACTCACGGAGATAGCTGTAGGGAGTGCACAGGTAGCAGTTGGACCCAGGCACAGGTGTCTGCATGAAAGATCAATGTGAGAATAAGTTTTATTACTGGACTGAAGGTCTTCACATATCCTAATGAAGCCAATCATCTGGAGACACCACATTCCAGAGCCCCTTAAAAAGGATCAAAAATAAGCATTTTTGGAAATCTGAGGTTTGCATTTTAGGGCGTTTGATCTTGAGCTATATTTTATTTAGTGGAAGTTTAAGTCCTCTATTACTTTAGGGAGTCTAGTCTAGGGTATTTCTTTATGAGGGCTGATCTGGGGTCTCGGCTTAGAAGAACTGATCTAAGGTCTCATTTTGGGGAGTCTGCTTTGGTTCAGTCTTACTTTAGGGGTATTGTCAGAAGATCTAACACTAGTAGATGCTGAAACATATTATGTAATTTATGTATCCACCAACAATGTATATGGCCATCTAACAGGAAGATTCAGATACTCAGACTTCCATGTCTAAGGGTGTTAGAATGTTCCCAGGTCATTGTCATTATGATACTGTAAAATGAGAATATTCTTGGGAAACACATAAACATAGCTATAAGGGGTACAGAGGTAGCAGTTAGATCTAGGCCCAGATGTCTGTAGGGTTCCAATAAGGCCATCCATCTAGACACACCTTCTTTTAAAGTCCTGTGAGTAGTCATCAAAAATGGCCATACCTGAATATCTGGTCTGAATTTTTTTTTAGGGTCTGATCAGGGATCTATATTAATTTAGGGGGAGGGGGTCTGTTAACTATATTACTTTAGGGAGTCTAGTCTAGAGTCTGTCTTTAGGGGGGGCTGGTCTGGGGTCTGACAGACCGCTATAGAACTGGTCTTGGGTCTAGTTTTAGTGTGTCTTGTTTGGAGTCTGTCTTACTTTAGGATATCTGGTCAGATGGATGAATCGTATCAGATGATCAACAGTGCTGTGCAAAAGTTTTAGGCAGTTGTGTGGAAAAACCATTGCAAGTTAAGAATGTTTAAAAAAAATAAGTGTTAATGTAGTTTATTTTTATCAATTAAAAGAATCAAGAACTGAGAAATCTAAATCTGTCACGAACGTACCGAGACATACGGACGTCCCGGTGACAGTGAGTGGCAGGAGATCTGTGAGACTGGCAACACGTGGTTTGTTTTGACAGGTTTTCCTTGTGGATCAATAGGTGCCTGTGTTGTTTCTGGTAATGGCCACACCCCTCGCGGTCCCGGGTGCCGTGATCAGCGGTGATCTGTGGCTGGTGCTTCCCATTCACCGCTGCAGTCCTGAGCTCTGTCTGTGTGGGTGCTGTTGTTCTGGGATCTGCTCCACAGTTTGCTCTCAGCCCTGGCCACAGCATGCTTGCTGCTTGTTTCCTGCAGCACTTCCTTAAGGGCCGGCGCGAGTCACTTCCTGGGCTTTTGGGTTAGCTCATGTGACGTCGCTGACCTATCCTAGCCCTCCTGCGCATATATAAGTCACTGACCCCCCCTTCCAAGATGCCTCAGTGTCAAGGTCCCTGTGTCCTGCTAAGGTTCCTGTTTTCCGCTAGTGTTCCTGACCCCTATCTGTATTCCTGGACTCTGCTACCTGTTAGATCCCTATCTGTTTGCGTTGATTCTCCTTTTGCCGACCCGGATTGCCTGACCTGTACCTGTGCCACCTGCCCGGACCTTTTGCCTGTCTGACTACGTCTCTGCCTCATCCTTCGGTCCTGCACCTCTGGTACCTTTCTTAGGTACTTCCTGGTCCGCCTGGACCAGCTGCCTCGTGTGGCTATCCTCCACAAGAGGTAGAGACATGGTGTTTCACTCATGAAAGTCTATCCCCACCATCAGGGGTACTGTGAAGATCCAGGGGTTTACTTAGACAATGCCCTTAGAGGAGGTAGGACACATGGCACAGTGGGTTCACACCCGCTGGTTCGTGACACAGGCAAGGTCAGTCTTTGCAGTCACGGCTAGATGATGACTCGAGTCATTGGGTACAGACCTGGTCTTGGGTTGGTTGGTGGCCTGCACAGGACCCTCTATGAATGCCTCATCTTTTGGTGTACCATATGGTGTCCAAATAGTAATAGCACTTCCCACACAAAACACTAGAGGATGAAGCCGTACAAATAGAACCATGCTTTTTATATGTGGGATCTGGGGTGCAAGCTCTAGGTGTCCCCTAAAGTAGCAACAAGTGTGCCGTCTTATTATCTCACACCTATAATATCGGCAATGTCTGCGTCAATTCTGAGGTCGAGTGAGAAGTCGGAGCAGGTTACAGATTTTATTTGCTCAGTTAATAGGATTATGAAGTTGGTTCAGGCCGGCAGCCAACGACCAGAGCCGGGAGTAAATCCAGGATTGTTGTGGTTGGCCTTTTGTTTTTCCAGTATATGTGCTGTATTATTCATTATTGTGTAATGAGGACAACCATCTCATCACCACAACCAGATATTCTGTCCAGGCCCTTGATCCAAAGACAAGAAGCAGGCAGCGCTGGAAATAAAGGAACATTACTAGTTTATTTTTGTGACAAAGTATTATATAGGGATTTATGTATTATGTGACCTTATTTTATAGAAAGATAGATATGAGATAGACAGACAGATTGTCTCTATAAGTGGGAGCTTGTCTGGGACACAAGACCTCATTATAGCATCTTTCCCATTATGAGTCTGGATACTAGGCTGATCTTACTGGGACTGCTCCTTACACTGCGC
The DNA here is from genome assembly GCF_014858855.1 of Bufo gargarizans. Classification (NCBI taxonomy): domain Eukaryota; kingdom Metazoa; phylum Chordata; class Amphibia; order Anura; family Bufonidae; genus Bufo; species Bufo gargarizans. Next base: position 46,155,912 of record NC_058083.1, on the reverse strand, counting down.
AGGCCCCAGAGGGAGACGTACCATGAAGAGGTCACATTTTATGAGTGCTGTAAGACTAGCCCATTAGAGCTGAGCGCAAGACGACCGTAGAGTGAATGTCTCAGGAAAAATGATTATCTAAGGAGAGGAATTCATAAGTGCTCACAAAAACCTTCAAGTACTTTAGATTTGAGATCGGACAGCCTTGATAACCTTCCTTCCCCTCAGCCTCTGTATCTCAATGAGCCTATAGAGATCTTAAAATCTCCAAAATGACGTCAGGCGGCCATAGATGTGCAAATTGGTGGCTGTTCTGATAAGGTTGGAAACAGTGAATGTACAGTAAACACAATTGTTCAAAACTTGGTGATCTTACGTAGCACGGGTTCTCACCACTGAACATCCCTTGCTGGGTCAGGAGGGTTCGGAGCTTGTTTACACCCTTAACATTAACAAAAAGGAGCAAGGTGGCCCTGGTTACCCTTGAGAATGAGAATCTTGTACAGTTTATCACGGTCTATGAGCAAGAGGGAGCCATCCTGTCCGATTTCTTTTAAAAGCTTCATACGATAAGTTTCTACTTGCTGAAAAATTGTAAAGTTCCAACCAATTTACGCTGCGTAACAGTGTGTCAGAGGACACTCCCAATCCTCACAAGTGCATACACAGGACACATCAACAACTTCATCTAAAGTGCATTTACTGGAAGCGGCAGTTTCGTCATTGGCATGGTTTTGGTAAGTCGTAGCTAGACTTTCCTTCACTTAGGGCAGATATATAATTTCCTGCCCTAGCTTTGTATCTAAATAACCTGGCCATAGAAGGGTGGTTTACTGACAATTTCCTAGAACCTGGGGCAATACCCAACCAACCCCACTGAGCTATCTCCCTGAAGTCTTGGTACTTGACATTTTAAACTATTTGAAGAGGCAATACCCAACCAACCCCACTGAGCTATCTCCCTGAAGTCTTGGTACTTGACATTTTTAACTATTTGAAGAGGGTCAATATTTAGGGCTCATAATCTCAAAGAAGAGTCCAGAGATGATGGGACTGAAAATATGGTCTACATCATATGATGGTCTTCTCAAAGAGGTGGTCTTTCAGAAATGTTCCACTGTATACCATGGTAAGAACATGAAATCCTAGGCTGTAGTCACTGGACAAAGCAGAGGAAACACCAGACACATGGCTTCTGTTTCTGGCTCTAACATAAGCTATTAGTTTTTGGAACAATTCACTTGTATAACGTTCCCAAAGTGAAATGTAATCCTCATTTACTCACTATGTAGTCACCGCAAGGACTGGCTGCCAACCTGCGCTTAGATATGTTAGACGAGTGCATATTCCATGTTGAAGTAGCAAAGGCAAGTGCTCTGGTATCCAATGCTCAGGCGTAATTATGTGTAGGAGACGTATAATTCTAGATTTCATTGACTTCATTATTGTCCTACAAGGATTAAGTTTACACCTTAGAAGGATGCAGGATCTGGGGTGCTGCAACTCCAGTATATACCAATTGTTCATTCTATAACGCGAGTTAGAGAAGATCATCTCACCTGGTGGTCTATTGACTGAAGATGTATGTGGTGGCCCCTAATTGAAGTCAATAGGTGAGATCTGTGCGGCGACTACCAAAATTATGAGCCCTCAGCACCTTTCAAAGTCAGGTGCATCTTTCACTTTGGAGACTTCCATTTTTTGGAACCTATGATGTCGTCGGTGCACCCAAGAGGCATTATAGAGACCAAAATGGTATAATGGTGATCAAGGGCTGTATTATTTTTTGAAGGACCTGGATGCCGGATTGCTATGAGACCTATAATACTAAAAGAGCTATGGTGACCACATATAGGGCAAAAAAATTGGGCTTCTTGTGTGTGTCTAGTTGTCCAGTTTAGTGACTCTAGTGAGACGCTAGTGAGCCAGTGTGGACTTCAATGATTGTGTTCCTTGGCATCCAAGGCCACCACGTATGGTGGCCAGGATGTGCTGAAGTTGTCATGGCTACTCCTCTAGACTGATAAACAAACCCGTTAGAGCAATAAAACCATGAGGAACTTTGGCCCATCAGTGAAGATGATTCTAAGGTCCAAACCAAACACAAAATTCATTATTTGGAGGCACTGGACTACTCAAGGTAGCAGTTCTGATTGAGGGAGCTAGGTAGATTAAAAGGTTTACCAGGTGACAGGTCCTCTTTGATGGGCTAATTTCAACAACTTAAATGTTGGTAAGTATGGATATACCCTAAATTTCTAATGGTGGATCCTGCACCTACTGTACCTCCACAAGGTCTCCTGACCCCCCATCCCTCCTAAATAATTGGACACCAGCCACTGCACCCAAGAAATGACCGAAAGGGTGGTCGCGCATGTGATTGGCTCTCTCCATTCATTTTTATGGGAGTTACTCTCTCGATTCCTTAAAGGGGTGACAGGGACTCATGGAGATAGGGATCTGAATCTATCAGATCTATCAAGGGGATTAACAGTACAATCCATGGATGGTGTTTTCTAAACTTCCATCATGTCTGAACCCAACCTTAACCATCATCAACACTTCTGCACCATAACTGCTGGGAAGGGGTCCTGCCAGACTTAGACCGCCATTGTATTCAGCAGTCCTATAGGTATCGACTGGAGCGGTGGTCACGCATGCGCACTACATTCACAAAGAGGCCTTGGTGACCCCAGTTCTCATTATTGGTGGGGATCCTAGGTGTCAGACCCCCACCTATCACTGGAGGTCTGACCCATGGGACCTTCAATCATCACAAAAACATTGGTCCCTGTGTGAATGAAGCAGCAGTGTTCATGCGTAAGCACCACTCCGTTCACATCTATTGGACTGAAGGAGGTAGCGGAGAACTAGTGCTAAGGGCCCACTACAGATTTTACACTGGGGCCCCAGAGCTTCAGATTACGCCTACGCCCTTCTACTGCGGTTTCCCTGATTAAGCTGTTAACCAGCTTTACAAAGAACGTGACGCGTTCCGAACTCTGTTACCTGCCATTAAGTGCATCTGCAGCCGGCGCCGCTCAATTTGCTTTTAATTCATTATCCATGAATAATTCTCTTTCAAACCAAATCCCTCGAGTAATCTCCTGACTAGATGAGGACGGGGCAGCGCAGACAGCCGGTAAATAGGCCTCACCCGCAAATGACAGCGGGTAATGTGCGCCTCCATTGCTGCGGCGTAATGTATAGAGAAGAGCACTACAGCTGCAAAGTGGCCCTGTAATGCTCCCATTTCAGTCTTGACTCCATGCGTTTCAAGTCTTTCGAGCAACGGGCACAAATTGCTAAATTCTTTCCCATTAAGGAGGTGACTGGTGTCGCACACCGATGATCTGAGCGCAGGGTTTAAAGGCCCATTAGGAATTGTCACGCCCATCGGCGTCTCTCAGAGGGTTTAACTGACCTTGGGTCAAGCTTATGTTTTAGGGCCTAGGAAAATTTGACAACTGAGGATTCTGCCTCTTATGGGCTGCCTTAGTCTAAAGCTGTACAGTGTCTATTAATGGGTATGAATACTTTTGCAACCATCTCTCCAGCGCATCTAAAATTAAAAATTAGATAGATATTCTCCTACGGTTTAATGTGCGCAACTCTTAGGGAAACTTATGGTTTCTGACTACAAACAAACTCTGTGTAGTCAGATCTTGCAGTCACTTCCCTCTGCCCCCTCTTCTACTGCAGTCTGTTACCATGACGACACATATGTCTGCATAGGAGCTGTATACACCAAACGGTCATACACACAGTCTAAAGGCGTGAAGACCACCCTCCTAATTATTGAGCTTCGTCCACACCCGTTAAAGGGGCATACAATCAAGCACGCCGACACATATTCTCCATAGTAGTACAAGAAGAGCTCCGTGACTAGACATGGCATGGCCATAGGATGCCATCCTGTGGTAGTACCGAGCGTCTGCACAGAGCCTCGACCTCAACCCAATCCAACACCTTTGGGTCGAAATGGTACTCATACAAGCCAGATGTTCTTCCCCAACATTGGTGCCGAACCTCATGGGCCACAAACACTAACAAATCTTGTGGAAAGTCTTCCCAGAAGAGCGGAGGTTGTTATGGAGCCCAACAAACCCTTATTTTGGCTATATAGTATAGTACATCAAAGCCCAACCTCAGCACTATTCATGAAACATTGGGATGATCTTGAGGTTCGTTGTGCACTGGATGTCCAAATGTCAAGAGCCTATTAGCGGCTTCTGCCGTTTCCCTCTCGAGGATGGCAGCGCATGTTTGCACAGTAGCCTCGAGAGGAGTGTATGTCATTGGTAGGACTGACTGCGATGCCATTGAGAGAACTGTACATTGTCCACCAATCAGAAAAGGTACAATTCTGATACTGCTGCAAAAATTGAAGCCTTTGCTGCCCGGGAGCCCCATACGCAGTAGGTTCTCTGACCTGTTGTGTTAGACACACGTCTGGTAGCCCCTGGGTCATTTTGTGATCTGCTCCTCTGTAGGGTGTCGTCCGCCCTCACGCACCTCCATAGCTGACGCTCACCTCTCTCATCAGTGGCACGTGGTGCTCCGCAGTTTCCACGTCTCTTATTCACAATGCTGCCATTTGTCCGCTCACCGTACACTATCACCACAGCAGCAGAGAACAGTTCACACTGCGCAGTGTCAAAAATACCGCCACCCGGGGCCCGAAAGCCAATAATCATCCCTTCATCAACTCTGATATATCACCCCTTTTACCGATGACAGCAGCGAGGGATATGTGTGCAGACAGCCTATCACACACCTTATATACCCATTCCGCCAGCTCAGAACACCTTATATACCCACCGAGCCAGCTCAGCACACCTTATATACCCACGAGCCAGCTCAGCACACCTTATATACCCACCGAGCCAGCTCAGCACACCTTATATACCCACCGAGCCAGCTCAGCACACTAGATGTCCTTCATGAGCTACACACTGCCGACATTGAACATAGGAAATGGTTACAATAATGGGACTTGACTGTGTAGTACCATCCTATACCCATATAGTATTATGTTGTACTCACACAGAGCAGTGACTACAGTGACTAAAATACTGCTGTCCAAGCTATGGTATTTCTAGCAATTATTCCACAGGAGGCCAATGCTGTCCCAGCCATCAGTCATACACTTGTGCTGCCACACAGATATCCTATCCCTCAGAGGCTGGCACAGGAAGAGGAAGTTACCTGTAACGGTCACTAACAGGCTGCTGATATGTTACTTCCTGATGACTATGGCTGTCAGCACAGAACATGCACACTTTGTGTGTTACAGTGTCACGCTTCGGTGTAGGAGGGAAACACCACACCGAGCATAGGAGGGAAGGGGGGAACAGGGAATCAGGCCTGAGAACTAGGGAAGGAAGATGGACACCTCCTAGTGAAACCCTAACCAAAATCCTGACTGACTACCAGTATGAACAGACCCCAGAGGTAGGTGTGTTCATACGCAGGAATACCTAGAGTCCTATCTAGCCCTATAGGACCTTGGTACTAATGGCAGGGACGATACTAACCGGTTCCTCCAAAAGGAAGGATGAACAGGAGTCTCCTTCAGGCCTAATACAAACAATAGGGAAATGCAACACACAGAACCAAACAAAATACAAAAGGGAAATGAAAGACTTAACTTCAAAGGGGCTATGGAAGCACCAGGAACTCCGCCGAGATCCACACACCAGCAATCCACAGGCACAGAAGCTAAAGCTATAAACCACACAGCATAGTGGGAGAAACAACTATAAATAAGAAAGGTTAAATGACCACATTAGCAACACCTGAGGCAAGGGGTATGGCCATTACCATTACGCCTATTGATCCACAAGGAAAACCTGTCAGATCAAACCACATGTTGCCAGTCTCACCGATCTCCTGCCACGGGAATGTCCGTGACAATACCCCCCCCCTCCCCTTCTACGGGTGACCTCCGGGCACCCAGGACCGACCTTATCCGGGTGAGACCTGTGAAAGACTTTCACCAAACGACTGGCATTCACGTCAGATGCCGGTACCCACATCCTCTCCTCTGGTCCATAACCCTTCCAGTGAACAAGATACTGAAGAGATCTACGGAGAACTAGAGCGTCAATTATCTTGGCGATCTGAAATTCAAAACTACCGTCCACCATGACAGGAGCGGGTGGCAAGGAAGATGGCTCCAAAGGTTCAGCATATCTCTTCAACAAATATTTGTGAAACACATTATGAATTTTCAGGGCCTGAGGAAGTTTAAGACGAAAAGCTACAGGATTAATAATGGCAGTGATCTTATATGGACCAATAAACCTTGGACCCAACTTCCAAGAAGGAACCTTCAACTTAAAGGGAACCTGTCCTCAAAATTTTGTGTATAGAGCTGAGGACATGGGTTGCTAGATGGCCGCTAGAACATCCACAATACCCAGTCCCCATAGCTCTGTGTGCTTCTATTTTGTGTAAAAAAAAAACGATTTGATACATATGCAAATTAACCTGAGATGAGTCCTGTCCCGGACTCCTCTCACATACAGGACTCATCTTAGGTTAATTTGTATATGTATCAAATCAGTTTTTTTACACAATAAAAGCACACAGAGCTATGGGGACTGGGTATTGCGGATGTGCTAGCGGCCATCTAGCAACCCATGTCCTCAGCTCTATACACAAAATCTCGGTGACAGGTTCCCTTTAATGTTTCTTGTGGACAGCCACACAAAATCACCCACTCTTAGGTCCGGACCATTTATACGTTTCCTGTCAGCCACACGTTTATACTTGTTGCCCATATTCATCAAGTTATTTAGAATTTTCCGCCATATGCAGTTGTGTTCAAAATAAGTCAGACATCACTAACCTGATCAATCACTGTTTTTGGTAGAAATGATATTACTACATGGCAAATAATTTACTAGCAGGTGTAGTAGAGTAATAGAAACCCAACAGACCCAACAGTCATGACATGCATGCTGCTGATTCTGTGTAATGGAATCACTAATTGAAAGGGGCATGTTCAAAATAATAGCAGTGTGGAGTTCAATGAGTGAGGTCATTCATTCTTTGAAAAACAGGTGGCAATTATTGCCCTTATTTAAGGAAGGAAGGCAGCAAATGTTGTACGTAGTGGTTACAGTGCATTTCTCTCTGAAATTCTTAGGAAATGGGTTGTTTCAGACATTGTTCAGAAGAACAGCGTACCTTGATTAAAAAGTTGATTGGAGAGGGGAAAACATATAAAGAAGTGCAGAATATGATAGGCTGCTCAGCTAAAATGATCGTAAATGCTTTAAAATGGCCACCAAAACCTGAAAGACGTGGAAGAAAGCGAAAAACTACCATTCGAATGGATAGAAGAATAGCCAAACTGGCAAGGGCTCCAGGAAGATCAAAGAAGGTCTAAAGTTCCCTGTGAGTACTGTTACAATTAGAAGACACCTATGTGAAGCCAAGCTATCTGCAAGAAGCCCCCGCAAAGTACCACTGTGCTGAAGAGGTTACAATCTGCCAAAGAGCACATTGACGGCCTAAAGAGAAATAGTGCAATATTTTGTGGACTGATGAAAGTAAGATTGTTCTTTTTGGGTCTAGTGGCCGGAGACTGTTTGTCAGACGACCCCCAAAGACTGAATTCAAGCCACAGTACACTGTGAAGACAGTGAAGCATGGTGGGCAAGCATCATGATATGGGGATGTTTCTCATACTACGGTGTTGGGCCTATTTATCGCAGACCAGGGATCATGGATCAGTTTTAATACATTAGAATACTTGAAGAGGTCATGCTGCCTTTGCTGATAAGGAAATGCCCTTGAAATGGGTGTTCCAACAAGACAACGACCCCAAACACACCAGTAAACGTGCAACATCTTGGTTCCAGACCAACAAGATTGACGTTATGGAGCGGCCGGCCCAATCCCCGGATCTTAATCCAATAGAAAACTTCTGGGGTGACATCAAAAATGCAGTTTCTGAGGCAAAACCAAGAAATAGAGAAGAACTGTGGAATGTGGTCCAATCATCCTGAGCTGGAATACCTGTTCACAGGGGCAGAAGTTGGTTGACTCCATGTAACACAGATGTCCAGCAGTTCTCAGAAACAGCGGTTATACAACTAAGTATTAGTGAAGGGATTCAAAGTAGAGCAAACTCTTCAAACATTTTTCAGTTTATGAAGTGAATGTTTGAGTTTGTAAAGAAGAATACAAGCACTGCTATTTTTTTTAACAGTCTAAGATTCACTTTTCTTAAATTTATTTTAGAGGAACAACACAAATTTTAGTAGAAGTAGAAGTATCTGAACCAGAAAATGTGCCAAACTGTGGGTGAAACCCCCAAAAACGGCGACTTACCAGTGGACTCCTGTCTACGATTGTTTATGGCAAACTCTGCCAAAGACAAAAACGAAGACCTCTCCTCCTGGTTCTCAGAGACAAAACATCTTGTGTAAGTCTCCAGACTCTGATTAGTGCGCTCCGTCTGTCCGTTCAACTGAGGATGAAAAGCCGAATAAAAGGACAGTTGTACCCCCAGTCGAGTACAGAACGCCTTCCAGAATCTAGAAACAAACTGTCCCACGATCCGAGACCACGTCAGAGGGACTGCCATGGAGTTTCACAATGTTGTCACCAAACACTTGTGCAAGTGTTTTAGCATTAGGCAGGCCCGGCAACGCTATAAAGTGCACCATTTTACTAAACTGATCAACTACCACCAGAATAACTGTCTTTCCTGAAGAATTAGGTAGATCAGTGATAAAATCCATGGATAAGTGAGTCCATGGTCTAGACGGGATGGGCAACAGAAGTAGAGATCCGGAAGGCCAAGTATGTGTCACCTTAGCGCGTGCACAGGTACTACAGGCTGACACATAGTACTCAACACACTTACGCAACCCTGGCCACCAGAATCTATGAGAGATGAGGTCGGCAGTGGATCTGCTTCCAGGGTGTCCTATAAGAAACACCTTGTGACGCAATTCCGATGGCAGAAACAATTTCCCAGAGGGGCAAGAATCCAGTGCGTCTCCCTGAGCCTCTAACACCTTCACCTCTAGATCAGGATAAAGAGCGGATATCACCACCCCCTCCGACAGTATAAGACTCGGATTTTCAAAATCACCACCTCAAGGAAAACGACGTGACAAGGCATCTGCCTTGACGTTCTTAACCCCAGGAAGATAAGTGACAATGAAATTGAATCTGGTGAAAAACAAAGACCATCTGGACTGCCTCGGGATCAGTCGTTTAGCCGACTCCAGGTAAGCAAGGTTTTTGTGATCTGTGAAAACCATGAATCGATAAATCTCCCCTTCCAACCAATGACGCAACTCCTCAAAAGCCAACTTTATGGCCAGTAACTCTCTGTTACCCACATCGTAATCTCTCTCTGCAGAAGACCATGACTGCGCATCCCTCTTCAGCAAGGAAATTACCACACCGACTCACTGTTTTTTATCCCCAGATGAGTGTGGACATAGCCTAAAATACAGTTTGCACGCTTCCCTAAACAAAATGAAATTATCATGTCCCCCAGAGAATCTGTCCAGGAGGGAAACTTTAGGTTCAAGACAGGCCTGGTAACCACCACCACTAGGGCCAACAACCTGTGAAAATCTGCCAGATCAAACCATGTGTTGCCAGTCTCACTGATCTCCTGCCACCTGTCACGGGAACGTCGGTGACATACAGGCCTACAGGACAGTATTCTCAATATTATGTGCCGGTGGGAGCCGGGCAGCAGGAAGTCCTCCAGATGCAACTTCAGCCAATAGCTGGAGAGCACTAAGAAGGGGGTGTGGTTTTATGTATCATCATTGTTCCACTAGACTGTGAAGCTGTCCATAGAATTTAGATCGCAAAATATCAGCCCTCAGGTACAACTCTGGACCTATCCTTGATTTCCCCAATGGTGGAGGTGGGGGTAGTCTAGCAGAGATACATTATATTGTATCTGCCACATGCCATTGGTGACAACCACATCTGCATCCTCTAGTTTTTCCTGGAAGCAAAAGAAAATAATTTGTTCTAAGAATGAATAAATGTGAGGGACATTTATACCTTTCATCTAAGCCATTTTGGAAGTCAGGAGATCAGCGAGACCTCACACGGCTTGGCAGGGAAAAGGAGATGTCCATACTGATATAGTGTTTCCTGACATCAAGTATAATACAGTAGCTGGAAGTCAACAGCAAAGGCTCCTGCGATGAAAATATGTGAACGTTTCAGATTCCTGAGGTTTCCTCAAGTTCGGCCTCCACTCCCTCTCAAGTCAACTCTATTTACCGTGAACAATTCCAGAACCGGAGCACATTACCGACGTATCCATCAGCACATCGTTGAGAAGAATTCTACCAATTTACAGAGCTCCTCTAGGAAATACTCCAATTTAGCCATTCTTGGAAGATACAGATGAGTAGATGTGCCACAAAAGCCAATGAAGACCAAGGCCACATTAGGCACCGAGTTGTCACCACCACTTACTGAACCTTGAACCACGACTCTTTTCCCTAAATTTATAATAAATTATAGTGTCTATAAATTTCCAAGTAGAGATGGAGATTATCACTCAAGATTACAATTGGCTAGCTACCTAACCAGTGCTTTTACCCAGATAACCCCATCGGGTATGCAATACAGTAGATCTTGGGAACAAGTGGGGTCATTTATCAAACTGGTGCTGCCCATAGCAACTAATCAGATTCCAGCTTTCATTTTTCACAGCTCTTTTGGAAAATGAAAGGTGAAATCTGATTGGTTGTAATGGGCAATTAAGCCAGTTCTACTTTACACCAGTTTGATAAATGACCCCAAAGATATCTAGACACTCGGATATTTGGGTCTTCACTACAGCAGATCTTGAGATCAATATATCTAAGCACTCAGTTATTTGGCTCTTCACTATAGTAGATCTTGAGACCAAGGTATCTAAGTACACAGTTATTTGGGTCTTCGCTACAGTAGATCTTGGGAACAAGGTATCTATACACTCAGATATTTGGGTCTTCACTACAGCAGATGTTGGGATCAAGGTCTCTAGACACTCGGATATTTGGGTCTTCATTACAGTAGATCTGGGGATCAAGGTATCTAAGCACTCAGTTATTTGGGTATTTGCTATAGTAGATCTTGAGACCAAGGTATCTAAGCACTCGGTTATGGTCTAGGAATATCTTGCCCTTGAGCTGCCCTTTCCTGGACCTTACACCATAATAAAGGAGCAACAGGTCAACCCATGATGACAATAATCAAATATATGTCAACCAGGAAGAAATCCAGGAAATTCTCATTTTCAAGTTGTGCTGATTTTCCTTAAATGAAAATACCCAGGAACCAAGAACAAACATACCATAAACACAGAACATGTTGCTCCTATGGGGCCCTCAGAGAGAGGGTCGAAACCCTTGTTGGTCTCCTCCTCTTTTGCTACTGGGTGGAAAACCTGCGTATGACTCCCCTCCCTAGAGGAACTGAAATGTGTTGGAGAATTTGACCCAATGGTCATAAATGGGGGAAATAAACACCAAGCCGTTACGTGGCAAAATGGGGGGGGGGCTCATTTTGATATTTTCTGTGGTGTCTCATCTCTTCTATGTGTGCCACGACAAGTAGTTTCCTTTTGCCAAGAAAGACATGTTGATGGAAAAAAGAGACACTGATTCATGGTACCAAAGCAGAAGGAAGACATGATATTGAGATGGGCAGAAGTCAAGGTGAGTGATGTTCAATCACAATGGTAGAAACAGAGGTTAGTGCGGTCAATAGACAAGGGTTGATGCCAAAACTGACAGGAACAAAATGCACCTTTGTGGAATACTAGGACCTACGGACCTAACTGTTGAGGCATAAGGTGACAATGGATGGGCCCATAAGAAGCTTGTGATGCCTGGGCATCAGCTAGAAAGGGACATCTTTGGTGCAAACTAGCTCTTTAAGAAGCCAGGAGTCAGAGCATGCATGTTTGCGTGAGAGAACCAGTGGAGAACCTTGTCAGGAGAGCAGAAACTATGCATGAGGGCAAACATAGAAGAGAAAAAATAACTAAATCAGCATCAGCCCAAAGATCAGTAATAATCAGAAGCATTTCTGTGAGGGAGGAGGGAGGTGGAGCAGCAGCGACGTCCAACCAAGGGGACTGAGGAACAAATGACCCCCTCCTTCAGTCTAGCCACAGTCTGCAGCCACCATGATGTATGCTACACGAGCTCCAGCATTTCCAGTGCTCCCCAGGGCTGGACAGGACAGACTGGTTACTACATTTTATGTAATTAAGAGGATAAAACAAATCATTAGTGCATTCAGCAAATCTGGGCCTCCAAATTATGAAAGCAGAAAACAAAAAGTATTAACCCAACCACACAGTGACCGTAATTATCTTATTATCAGAAGAGCCAGGCTTACGGCCACGCTCCTTACCTGACCCTGAGCGGAAGAACCACCACACATTGAGGACTTACCTCTGCCGCAAATAATATCTTTCCTACAAGGCGATCATATTTCAGAACAACATTAACATCATATGATGGGGCAGAATATCATTATCCTGATGCCACCTGATGCCGACTCCTCCAAGTGCCACATATTCACTATCAGAAACTACTTATCAGTCTTTAGGTGCAACTGAGCCAGGCTTATGTCCCTTGGTTGAAATGTGTGATGTCACCACCCCTAGTGCTGTGACATCACCTAATGTGAGCCTCTCAGTCATGATAGACAAATACTGGAGGTGACACTGACACTTGGGGTACAGTATAATGACACTGACACTTGGGGTACAGGATAATGACACTGACACTTGGGGGACAGGATAATGACACTGACACTTGGGGGACAGGATAATGACACTGACACTTGGGGTACAGGATAATGATACACTGACACTCGGGGTACAGGATAATGACACTGACACTTGGGGTACAGGATAATGACACTGACACTTGGGGTACAGGACAATGACACACTGACACTTGGGGTACAGGATAATGACACTGACACTTGGGGTACAGGATAATGACACTGACATTTGGGGTACAGGATAATGACACACTGACACTTGGGGTACAGGATAATGACACACTGACACTTGGGGTACAGGATAATGACACACTGACACTTGGGGTACAGGATAATGACACTGACACTTGGGGTACAGGATAATGACACTGACACTTGGGGTACAGGATAATGACACACTGACACTTGGGGTACAGGATAATGACACACTGACACTTGGGGTACAGGATAATGACACTGACACTTGGGGTACAGGATAATGACACTGACACTTGGGGTACAGGATAATGACACTGACACTTGGGGTACAGGATAATGACACTGAGACTTGGGGGACAGGATAATGACACTGAGACTTGGGGTACAGGATAATGACACTGACACTTGGGGTACAGGATAATGACACTGACACTTGGGGTACAGGATAATGACACTGACACTTGGGGACAGGATAATGACACTGACACTTGGGGTACAGGATAATGACACTGACACTTGATGTACAGGATAATGACAGTGACACCTGGGGTACAGGATAATGACACTGACACTTGGGGTACAGGATAATGACACTGACACTTGAGGTACAGGATAATGACACTTGGGGTACAGGATAATGACACTGACACTCGGGGTACAGGATAATGACACTGACTCTCGGGGTACAGGACAATGACACTTGGGGTACAGGATAATGACACTGACACTCGGGGTACAGGATAATGACACTGACACTCGGGGTACAGGATAATGACACTGACACTTGGGGTACAGGATAATGACACTGACACTTGGGGTACAGGATAATGACACTGACACTTGGGGTACAGGATAATGACGCTGACACTTGGGGTCCAGGATAATGACACTGACACTTGGGGTACAGGATAATGACACTGACACTTGGGGTACAGGATAATGACACTGACACTTGGGGTACAGGATAATGACACTGACACTTGGGGTACAGGATAATGACACTGACACTTGGGGTACAGGATACACACTGACACTTGGGGTACAGGATAATGACACTGACACTTGGGGTACAGGATAATGACACTGAGACTTGGGGGACAGGATAATGACACTGACACTTGGGGTACAGGATAATGACACTGACACTTGGGGTACAGGATAATGACACTGACACTTGGGGACAGGATAATGACACTGACACTTGAGGTACAGGATAACGACACTGACTCTCGGGGTACAGGACAATGACACTTGGGGTACAGGATAATGACACTGACACTCGGGGTACAGGATAATGACACTGACACTCGGGGTACAGGATAATGACACTGACACTCGGGGTACAGGATAATGACGCTGACACTTGGGGTACAGGATAAGGACGCTGACACTTGGGGTACAGGATAATGACGCTGACACTTGGGGGACAGGATAATGACGCTGACACTTGGGGTACAGGATAATGACACTGACACTTGGGGTACAGGATAATGACACACTGACACTTGGGGTACAGGATAATGACGCTGACACTTGGGGTACAGGACAATGACACACTGACACTTGGGGTACAGGATAATGACACTGACACTTGGGGTACAGGATAATGACACTGACATTTGGGGTACAGGATAATGACACTGACACTTGGGGTACAGGATAATGACACACTGACACTTGGGGTACAGGATAATGACACTGACATTTGGGGTACAGGATAATGACACTGACACTTGGGGTACAGGATAATGACACTGACACTTGGGGTACAGGATAATGACACACTGACACTTGGGGTACCGGATAAGACACTGACACTTGGGGTGCAGGATAATGACGCTGACACTTGGGGTACAGGATAATGACACTGACACTTGGGGTGCAGGATAATGACACACTGACACTTGGGGTACAGGATAATGACACACTGACACTTGGGGTACAGGATAATGACACTGACACTTGGGGTACAGGATAATGACACTGACACTTGGGGTACAGGATAATGACACTGACACTTGGGGACAGGATAATGACACTGACACTTGGGGTACAGGATAATGACACTGACACTTGATGTACAGGATAATGACAGTGACACCTGGGGTACAGGATAATGACACTGACACTTGGGGTACAGGATAATGACACTGACACTTGGGGTACAGTATAATGACACTGACACTCGGGGTACAGGATAATGACACTGACACTCGGGGTACAGGATAATGACACTGACACTTGGGGTACAGGATAATGACACTGACACTTGGGGTACAGGATAATGACACTGACACTTGGGGTACAGGATAATGACACTGACACTTGGGGTACAGGATAATGACACTGACACTTGAGGTACAGGATAACGACACTGACTCTCGGGGTACAGGACAATGACACTTGGGGTACAGGATAATGACACTGACACTCGGGGTACAGGATAATGACACTGACACTCGGGGTACAGGATAATGACACTGACACTTGGGGTACAGGATAATGACACTGACACTTGGGGTACAGGATAATGACACTGACACTTGGGGTACAGGATAATGACGCTGACACTTGGGGTCCAGGATAATGACACTGACACTTGGGGTACAGGATAATGACACTGACACTTGGGGTACAGGATAATGACACTGACACTTGGGGTACAGGATAATGACACTGAGACTTGGGGGACAGGATAATGACACTGACACTCTGGGTAC
This sequence comes from Bufo gargarizans, assembly GCF_014858855.1. NCBI lineage: Eukaryota > Metazoa > Chordata > Amphibia > Anura > Bufonidae > Bufo > Bufo gargarizans. The sequence goes on along the minus strand of NC_058083.1, from coordinate 46,140,232 downwards.
AGGATAATGACACTGACACTTGGGGTACAGGATAATGACACACTGACACTTGGGGTACAGGATAATGACACTGACACTTGGGGTACAGGATAATGACACTGACACTTGGGGACAGGATAATGACACTGACACTTGGGGTACAGGATAATGACACTGACACTTGGGGTACAGGATACACACTGACACTTGGGGTACAGGATAATGACACTGACACTTGGGGTACAGGATAATGACACTGAGACTTGGGGGACAGGATAATGACACTGACACTTGGGGTACAGGATAATGACACTGACACTTGAGGTACAGGATAACGACACTGACTCTCGGGGTACAGGACAATGACACTTGGGGTACAGGATAATGACACTGACACTCGGGGTACAGGATAATGACACTGACACTCGGGGTACAGGATAATGACACTGACACTCGGGGTACAGGATAATGACGCTGACACTTGGGGTACAGGATAAGGACGCTGACACTTGGGGTACAGGATAATGACGCTGACACTTGGGGGACAGGATAATGACGCTGACACTTGGGGTACAGGATAATGACACTGACACTTGGGGTACAGGATAATGACACACTGACACTTGGGGTACAGGATAATGACGCTGACACTTGGGGTACAGGATAATGACACACTGACACTTGGGGTACAGGATAATGACGCTGACACTTGGGGTACAGGATAATGACACTGACACTTGGGGTACAGGATAATGACACTGAATCTTGGGGTACAGGATAATGACACTGACACTCGGGGTACAGGATAATGACGCTGACACTTGGGGTACAGGATAATGACACTGACACTTTGGGTACAGGGTAATGACACTGACACTTGGGGTACAGGATAATGACGCTGACACTTGGGGTACAGGATAATAACACACTGACATTTAGGGTACAGGACAATGACACTGACACTTGGGGGACAGGATAATGACACTGACACTTGGGGTACAGGATAATGACACTGACACTTGGGGTCCAGGATAATGACACTGACACTTGGGGTACAGGATAATGACACTGACACTTGAGGTACAGGATAATGACGCTGACGCTTGGGGTACAGGATAATGACACTGACACTTGGGGTACAGGATAATGACACTGACACTTGGGGTACAGGATAATGACACTGACACTTGGGGTACAAGATAATGACACTGACACTTGGGGTACAGGATAAGACACTGACACTTGGGGTACAGGATAATGATACTGACACTTGGGGTACAGGGTAATGACACTGACACTTGGGGTACAGGATAATGACACTGACACTCGGGGTACAGGATAATGACGCTGACACTTGGGGTACAGGATAATGACACTGACACTTGGGGTACAGGATAATGACACACTGACACTTGGGGTACAGGATAATGACGCTGACACTTGGGGTACAGGATAATGACACTGACACTTGGGGTACAGGATAATGACACTGACACTTGGGGTACAGGATAATGACACTGAATCTTGGGGTACAGGATAATGACACTGACACTCGGGGTACAGGATAATGACGCTGACACTTGGGGTACAGGATAATGACACTGACACTTGGGGTACAGGGTAATGACACTGACACTTGGGGTACAGGATAATGACACTGACACTCGAGGTACAGGATAATGACACTGACACTTGGGGTACAGGATAATGACACGCTGACACTCGGGGTACAGGATAATGACACTGACACTTGGGGTACAGGATAATGACACTGACACTTGGGGTACAGGATAATGACACTGACACTCGGGGTACAGGATAATGACACTGACACTCGGGGTACAGGATAATGACACTGACACTCGGGGTGCAGGATAATGACACTGACACTTGGGGTGCAGGATAATGACACTGACACTCGGGGTACAGGATAATGACACTGACACTCGGGGTACAGGATAATGACACGCTGACACTTGGGGTACAGGATAATGACACTGACACTCGGGGTACAGGATAATGACACTGACACTTGGGGTACAGGATAATGACACTGACACTTGGGGTACAGGATAATGACACTGACACTTGGGGTACAGGGTAATGACACTGACACTTGGGGTACAGGATAATGACACTGACACTTGGGGTACAGGATAATGACACTGACACTTGGGGACAGGATAATGACACTGACACTCGGGGTACAGGATAATGACACTGACACTCGGGGTACAGGATAATGACGCTGACACTTGGGGTACAGGATAAGGACGCTGACACTTGGGGTACAGGATAATGACGCTGACACTTGGGGGACAGGATAATGACGCTGACACTTGGGGTACAGGATAATGACACTGACACTTGGGGTACAGGATAATGACACACTGACACTTGGGGTACAGGATAATGACGCTGACACTTGGGGTACAGGATAATGACACTGACACTTGGGGTACAGGATAATGACACTGAATCTTGGGGTACAGGATAATGACACTGACACTCGGGGTACAGGATAATGACGCTGACACTTGGGGTACAGGATAATGACACTGACACTTTGGGTACAGGGTAATGACACTGACACTTGGGGTACAGGATAATGACGCTGACACTTGGGGTACAGGATAATAACACACTGACATTTAGGGTACAGGACAATGACACTGACACTTGGGGGACAGGATAATGACACTGACACTTGGGGTACAGGATAATGACACTGACACTTGGGGTCCAGGATAATGACACTGACACTTGGGGTACAGGATAATGACACTGACACTTGAGGTACAGGATAATGACGCTGACGCTTGGGGTACAGGATAATGACACTGACACTTGGGGTACAGGATAATGACACTGACACTTGGGGTACAAGATAATGACACTGACACTTGGGGTACAGGATAAGACACTGACACTTGGGGTACAGGATAATGATACTGACACTTGGGGTACAGGGTAATGACACTGACACTTGGGGTACAGGATAATGACACTGACACTTGGGGTACAGGATAATGACACTGACACTTGGGGTACAGGATAATGACGCTGACACTTGGGGTACAGGATAATGACACTGACACTTGGGGTACAGGATAATGACACACTGACACTTGGGGTACAGGATAATGACGCTGACACTTGGGGTACAGGATAATGACACTGACACTTGGGGTACAGGATAATGACACTGACACTTGGGGTACAGGGTAATGACACTGACACTTGGGGTACAGGATAATGACACTGACATTTGGGGTACAGGATAATGACACTGACACTTGGGGTACAGGATAATGACACTGACACTCGGGGTACAGGATAATGACACTGACACTCGGGGTGCAGGATAATGACACTGACACTTGGGGTGCAGGATAATGACACTGACACTCGGGGTACAGGATAATGACACGCTGACACTCGGGGTGCAGTATAATGACACTGACACTCGGGGTACAGGATAATGACACTGACACTCGGGGTACAGGATAATGACACTGACACTCGGGGTACAGGATAATGACACTGACACTCGGGGTGCAGGATAATGACACTGACACTTGGGGTGCAGGATAATGACACTGACACTTGGGGTACAGGATAATGACACTGACACTTGGGGTACAGGATAATGACAGGCTGACACTTGGGGTACAGGATAATGACACTGACACTTGGGGTACAGGATAATGACACGCTGACACTCGGGGTGCAGGATAATGACACTGACACTTGGGGTACAGGATAATGACACGCTGACACTCGGGGTACAGGATAATGACACTGACACTTGGGGTACAGGATAATGACACTGACACTTGGGGTACAGGATAATGACACGCTGACACTCGGGGTGCAGGATAATGACACGCTGACACTTGGGGCACAGGATAATGACACTGACACTTGGGGTACAGGATAATGACACTGACACTCGGGGTACAGGATAATGACACTGACACTCGGGGTGCAGGATAATGACACTGACACTTGGGGTACAGGATAATGACACTGACACTTGGGGTACAGGATAATGACACTGACACTTGGGGTACAGGATAATGACACTGACACTTGGGGTACAGGACAATGACACTGACACTTGGGGTACAGGATAATGACACTGACACTTGGGGTACAGGATAATGACGCTGACACTTGGGGTACAGGATAATGACACTGACACTTGGGGTACAGGATAATGACACTGACACTCGGGGTACAGGATAATGACACTGACACTCGGGGTACAGGATAATGACACTGACACTCGGGGTGCAGGATAATGACACTGACACTTGGGGTGCAGGATAATGACACTGACACTCGGGGTACAGGATAATGACACTGACACTCGGGGTACAGGATAATGACACGCTGACACTTGGGGTACAGGATAATGACACTGACACTCGGGGTACAGGATAATGACACTGACACTTGGGGTACAGGATAATGACACTGACACTTGGGGTACAGGGTAATGACACTGACACTTGGGGTACAGGATAATGACACTGACATTTGGGGTACAGGATAATGACACTGACACTTGGGGTACAGGATAATTACACTGACACTTGGGTACAGGATAATGACACTGACACTTGGGGTACAGGATAATGACACTGACACTCGGGGTACAGGATAATGACACTGACACTCGGGGTGCAGGATAATGACACTGACACTTGGGGTGCAGGATAATGACACTGACACTCGGGGTACAGGATAATGACACGCTGACACTCGGGGTGCAGTATAATGACACTGACACTCGGGGTACAGGATAATGACACTGACACTTGGGGTACAGGATAATGACACTGACACTCGGGGTACAGGATAATGACACTGACACTCGGGGTGCAGGATAATGACACTGACACTTGGGGTGCAGGATAATGACACTGACACTTGGGGTACAGGATAATGACACTGACACTTGGGGTACAGGATAATGACAGGCTGACACTTGGGGTACAGGATAATGACACTGACACTTGGGGTACAGGATAATGACACGCTGACACTCGGGGTGCAGGATAATGACACTGACACTTGGGGTACAGGATAATGACACGCTGACACTCGGGGTACAGGATAATGACACTGACACTTGGGGTACAGGATAATGACACTGACACTTGGGGTACAGGATAATGACACGCTGACACTCGGGGTGCAGGATAATGACACGCTGACACTTGGGGCACAGGATAATGACACTGACACTTGGGGTACAGGATAATGACACTGACACTTGGGGTACAGGATAATGACACTGACACTTGGGGTACAGGATAATGACACTGACACTCGGGGCACAGGATAATGACACTGACACTTGGGGTACAGGATAATGACGCTGACACTTGGGGTACAGGATAATGACACTGACACTTGGGGTACAGGATAATGACACTGACACTTGGGGTACAGGATAATGACACTGACACTTGGGGTACAGGATAATGACACGCTGACACTCGGGGTGCAGGATAATGACACTGACACTTGGGGTACAGGATAATGACACGCTGACACTCGGGGTACAGGATAATGACACTGACACTTGGGGTACAGGATAATGACGCTGACACTTGGGGTACAGGATAATGACACTGACACTTGGGGTACAGGATAATGACACGCTGACACTCGGGGTGCAGGATAATGACACGCTGACACTTGGGGCACAGGATAATGACACTGACACTTGGGGTACAGGATAATGACACTGACACTTGGGGTACAGGATAATGACACTGACACTTGGGGTACAGGATAATGACACTGACACTCGGGGCACAGGATAATGACACTGACACTTGGGGTACAGGATAATGACGCTGACACTTGGGGTACAGGATAATGACACTGACACTTGGGGTACAGGATAATGACACTGACACTTGGGGTACAGGATAATGACACTGACACTTGGGGTACAGGATAATGACACGCTGACACTCGGGGTGCAGGATAATGACACTGACACTTGGGGTACAGGATAATGACACGCTGACACTCGGGGTACAGGATAATGACACTGACACTTGGGGTACAGGATAATGACGCTGACACTTGGGGTACAGGATAATGACACTGACACTTGGGGTACAGGATAATGACACTGACACTTGGGGTACAGGATAATGACACTGACACTCGGGGTACAGGATAATGACACTGACACTCGGGGTGCAGGATAATGACACTGACACTTGGGGTACAGGATAATGACACTGACACTTGGGGTACAGGATAATGACACTGACACTTGGGGTACAGGATAATGACACTGACACTTGGGGTACAGGACAATGACACTGACACTTGGGGTACAGGATAATGACACTGACACTTGGGGTACAGGATAATGACACTGACAGTCGGGGGACAGGATAATGACACTGACACTCGGGGCACAGGATAATGACACTTCCAAATAAATATATATATATAAGCAAAAAAAAAAAAAAAAAATCTTTTCTTGCCTGACTCGTTCAATAGCCTCATTCAGACCCTCCGGCATTAGGGTAAGTAGGGAGGTTCTGAATGAGGGTATTGTACGAGTCATGCAATAAAAGTTTTTTTTTTTTTATATTTTTTTATATACATATATATATATATATAAAAATGATACTGTCCTATTTACTAGTTTTTATACTTAAAAAAAATATATAATTTGTTTACATATATTTGTTTTTTTCCTGTATACTTTTTACGCCATATCTTGTTTGATATATGACTTGGACTCCGCTCTATGTCTGTCTGATGAAGAAGGTACACGACTCCGAAACGTGTCACATTACAGAGGTTTTTCCTGGGATGCTGCGCTCCCTCATCCTGCTTTTTCGTGCTTTTGTTTACTGTATAATCGGGGTTCCTCTGGATGGCGGGCGGACGGTGCTGCGGTTTCCTACCGTTCCCTTCAGGTTACCTATATGTGCTTTGCAGAGTTGTGCCTGGATCTGGTGAGCAGCGACCTGTTCTCCGTCAGTCCTGTGCCTCTACTGAACACACACTTCACCGTGGTGTAGCAGAGCTGAGTCCTGGATTGGCACAGCTGGTGGTGCTATCACTGGGGTCTTCAGGTACACATAAGGCACAGCTCTAAAGACTTACTGTAAATGACAAACTCAACTCTGCTACATCTCTAGGTAGGTGTGTGTGTTCTACCATCCACAAATAACAGGAGCTAAAACACTTGAATATCCCAGAATGTAGCAGAGTTAAACGCGTTCTGCATGTAAAATCCTTTCCAAGAACTTTATAATACACAGTGTGCTTCAATATATCTGCTTGCTGTCAGTGAATGGGAATATTGATATTTACATCCAATAAACATAAAACGGTACATTCGTAATACTTCTCACAGCTGAAGGCTTGTTACAAATGAATCCAGTCTGGACAATCCTCTGTGGACTCCAGACTGATACACTGTAACAAAGCACCAGGACAGGAGGGAGACTTGTGTGGCTGACCTGTTTACCTTACAGAGGATTATCTTGACTGGAAACAATTGTAACAAACCTTCAGCAGCGAGCAGGACTTGTGTGTATAGTTTCAGCCTCTGGATGTAAGTCGGAATACTTCCGTTCCCTGACAGCATGCAGAGATCTTGAAAATGGTGAGGAATTACAAAACAACACAACTTATGCTTAACCCTTGGTTTTCCATATTGTGGTATCGCAGACTGAGCTGCAGTCCTATGTAAAACGACAAATAGGTGATCTTATACATTATGACAAATGACAAACTCACCTCTGCTGCATCTATAACATTTTCCTTCCCTCCCCACTGCTGTATAGATTGCAAGCTCTTTGGTTCTCTCTTCTGCTGTCATTGCCCGTGCACTTCATAAACACGGGCTGGACTATAACTCCCAGCGTTGGCAGCTGCCAAGGTCAATCCTGTAATATCCAGGGCGGAATAATACAGAATCAGCAGAGCTGGCACCTGGCTGGCATCCTGCCCCAGAGCCATCGCAGAGCCTGTCGTGCGGAGGTCGTGGTGCCCGCGCTGTCAGTAGGCACCGGGGAATAATCCACTTCACATCCATAAGGGTGTGAAAACTTTTGCGACACAATAGAAAAATTGGAAAGACCTTGAATGCCAATGGTATATTGACCCCAAGAGCTCACAATCTATGATCATGGCTTGGTTGAATATATCAAAATAGCAGAGCTGACTTTGTCATTGACCTGTCCGGTGCTGCATTGCTTGTGCAGCATGATAACTCACAATAATGCAGCAGCTTTCCCTGCAGTCCTATGTAAAATGTAGAACATATTGAGATAACAAACTCTGCCCCTCTGTACCTGATGAGCTCAGCACTGCTATTTCTGTAAGCAGATCAGCTTGCAGTCCTGTGTAAAACCACAGAGCGTTATCAATGGTCGTGCCAAAGGACAAACTCTGCTCCTCTACACTTGACTATCTCGGCCCTGCTATCTCTGTATAGAGAACAACAAAATGACTGCGTTTAAGTGTTGATGATGCAGTTGGTCCGCATGCAGTCCTATGTAAAATCATAGATAACGCATTGCCATATAGTTGTGCCAAAAGGACAAAGTCCGCTCGCTACCCCTGACAAATTTAGCCCTGCTACTTTCCATATGATATCACTACAGATTTTATTTGTTAGGAAAAAATTATTAGGATTGCCGGCAGCCCCATGTAAGTGCCACATTGAGCAAAGGGACAAACCCCTGAATTTCTATTTCTGTCCAGCCCAGCTCTGCTACATCCTTTCAGAGTTATTATAAATTCTTGAAAATCGTGATATGGCCATGAGTTGCACCAAAGAACCTGGACACACTCAGCTCTGCTACATCATTACAAATGCGTTATCAGGAAACGTTCTCTTTCCTGATAACATAGCAGGTTTGCCAGCAGTCCTATGTAAAACCAAAGGAACCGTATTATGATGGATCAGGAGCTGTTCCAAAGAATAAATTGCACCTTGCTACACCTGAAAAAACTCAGCACTGCACCAAAGGACCCAGACACGCTCAGCACTGCTACATCATTATAAATGCTTTACGTCCTGTCTCATGGTAACATACCAGGTTTGCCAGCAGTCCTATGTAAAACCAAAGGAACTGTACATGATCTGTTCTAAAGGATAAATTACACCTTGCTACACTAAACAAACTCAGCTCTACTACATTTTTTCAAAGGAAACAAAAATACTGTCCCTTATGATAATATACGTAGGGTTGCCTGGAGTCCTATGTAAAAACTAGAGGCACAATATCCTGATATGGTCCTGAGTTGTGCCAAGGACAAACTGCACCTGGTGACACCCAACAAGCTCAACTCTGCTACATTTGCACAGAGTCACTACAAATGCCATCTCCTATAATATTGCAGTAAGTCTACCTGCAGTCCTATGTAAAACTGCAGGTACCACATGGCAATGTGAATATGACTTGCACCAAAGGGGAAATCACCGCTTGGCACTCTTGACAATCCTAGCTCTGCTACATCCATCTGCATCTGAGAATTATGCAGCAAGCCTGCAGTCCTATGTAAAATCAACCAATAGGACCATGACTTGTTTCAAAAGACAAACTGCCCCTTGCTACAGCTGACAAACTCAGCTCTACTACATTTTTCCAAGGGGGGGGGGGTACAAACACTGTCTTTTATGGTAATATAGCAGGGCTGCCTGCAGTCCCATGTAAAAACTATGGGTGCAACATCCTGATATGGTCCTGAGTTCTGCCAAGGACAAACTGCCCGTGGTGACACCCAACAAGCTCAGCTCTGCTACATGTGTCCAAGACAAATACAATTACTGTCCCTTATGGTCTTATATATCAGAGCTGCTGGCAGTCCTATGTAAAACCTACAGCTACCACATTGTGGTATTGTCGCAAGCTTCGCCAAGGGCAAACTGCACCAGGTGACACCCAACAAGCTCAGCTCTGCTACATTTGCACGGAGTCCCTACAAACGCTCTCCTATGATAACGCAGTACGTCTGCATGCAGTCCTATGTAAAACTGCAGGTACCACATGGCGATGCGATTATGAGTTGCTCCAAACTTGGCACACCTGACAAGCCCAGCTCTGCTACATCCATTAGGATAATGCAGCAAGCCAGCAGTCCTATGTAAAAATCACCTGACGTGACCATGTGTCGGCCACAGAACCAAGTCAGCTCTGCCTCCTCCCTGCAGGATGCCAGGTCTTACCTGCGGATGCTCAGCCTGGCACGGCGGGGTTTGCGGTGCAATGTGCCGCTGTCTGCGCCCTGTCTGCCTTCGCCACCCCCGTCTGGATGGCACCGCTGTCCTCGGTCCTAGCCCAGCCGGCTCCCTGCGCTCTGCCCCCCGGTGACTGGCGGGGCCCTCATGGACGCCATGCACTGCTCCCGTGCCCGCTGCGATGCCCCCGCGTCTTCCTGAGCCCGGCCGTCTGGGTCCAGCTCCTCGCCGGTCTGTGTCTGAGGCTCTGCCCGCTCCCTGGAGCTCGGGCTCCCCCTACAGGCGGCAGCGCGAAGCATCCCCAGGAGGCCGTGTCCGGGCTGTGCCCCTCTGCTGTGCCGGGCATGGCTGCTGGAAGTGTGTGCACAGGGGTGGGGGCTGGGCAGTGTGCCCGGGGGCAGGGGGGTATTTATCTACAGGGCCGTGGCTGGTATATACTGGTCTATTCTGTATGTGTAGTGTATATTGTGTATATTGTGTATGTACAGTATGTGTAGTGTATATTGTGTATATTGTGTATGTACAGTATGTGTAGTGTATATTGTGTATATTGTCTAAGTACAGTATGTGTAGTGTATATTGTGTATGTACAGTATGTGTAGTGTATATTGTCTATGTACAGTATGTGTAGTGTATATCTGTGTATTGTGTGTATGTACAGTATGTGTAGTGTATATCTGTGTATATCGGTGTATGTACAGTATGTGTAGTGTATATCTGTATATTGTCTATGTACAGTATGTGTAGTGTATATCTGTGTATATCTGTGTATATACAGTATGTGTAGTGTATATCTGTGTATATTGTGTATGTACAGTATGTGTAGTGTATATCTGTGTATGTACAGTATGTGTAGTGTATATTGTCTATGTACAGTATGTGTAGTGTATATCTGTGTATTGTGTGTATGTACAGTATGTGTAGTGTATATCTGTGTATATCGGTGTATGTACAGTATGTGTAGTGTATATCTGTATATTGTCTATGTACAGTATGTGTAGTGTATATCTGTGTATATCTGTGTATATACAGTATGTGTAGTGTATATCTGTGTATATTGTGTATGTACAGTATGTGTAGTGTATATCTGTGTATATTGTGTATGTACAGTATGTGTAGTGTATATCTGTGTATGTACAGTATGTGTAGTGTATATCTGTGTATATTGTGTATGTACAGTATGTGTAGTGTATATCTGTCTATATCGGTGTATGTACAGTATGTCTAGTGTATATCTGTGTATATCGGTGTATGTACAGTATGTGTAGTGTATATTGTGTACGTACAGTATGTGTAGTGTATATTGTGTATGTACAGTATGTGTAGTGTATATCTGTGTATATCGGTGTATGTACAGTATGTGTAGTGTATATTGTGTACGTACAGTATGTGTAGTGTATATTGTGTACGTACAGTATGTGTAGTGTATATTGTGTACGTACAGTATGTGTAGTGTATATTGTGTATGTACAGTATGTGTAGTGTATATCTGTGTATATCGGTGTATGTACAGTATGTGTAGTGTATATCTGTGTACGTACAGTATGTGTAGTGTATATCTGTGTATATCGGTGTACGTACAGTATGTGTAGTGTATATCTGTGTACGTACAGTATGTGTAGTGTATATCTGTGTATATCGGTGTATGTACAGTATGTGTAGTGTATATCTGTGTATATCTGTGTATGTACAGTATGTGTAGTGTATATCGGTGTATGTACAGTATGTGTAGTGTATATCTGTGTATATTGTGTATGTACAGTATGTGTAGTGTATATTGTGTACGTACAGTATGTGTAGTGTATATCTGTGTATATTGTGTACGTACAGTATGTGTAGTGTATATCTGTGTATATTGTGTATGTACAGTATGTGTAGTGTATATTGTGTACGTACAGTATGTGTAGTGTATATCTGTGTATATCTGTGTACGTACAGTATGTGTATTGTATATCTGTGTATATCTGTGTATGTACAGTATGTGTAGTGTATATCGGTGTATGTACAGTATGTGTAGTGTATATCTGTGTATATTGTGTATGTACAGTATGTGTAGTGTATATTGTGTACGTACAGTATGTGTAGTGTATATCTGTGTATATTGTGTACGTACAGTATGTGTAGTGTATATCTGTGTGTATCGGTGTATGTACAGTATGTGTAGTGTATATCTGTGTATGTACAGTATGTGTAGTGTATATCGGTGTATGTACAGTATGTGTATTGTATATCTGTGTATATCTGTGTATGTACAGTATGTGTAGTGTATATCTGTGTATGTACAGTATGTGTAGTGTATATCTGTGTATATTGTGTATGTACAGTATGTGTAGTGTATATTGTGTACGTACAGTATGTGTAGTGTATATCTGTGTATATTGTGTATGTACAGTATGTGTAGTGTATATTGTGTACGTACAGTATGTGTAGTGTATATCTGTGTATATTGTGTACGTACAGTATGTGTAGTGTATATCTGTGTGTATCGGTGTATGTACAGTATGTGTAGTGTATATCTGTGTATATTGTCCATGTACAGTATGTGTAGTGTATATCTGTGTATATCGGTGTATGTACAGTATGTGCAGTGTATATTGTGTACGTACAGTATGTGTAGTGTATATCTGTGTATATCGGTGTATGTACAGTATGTGTAGTGTATATCTGTGTATATTGTCTATGTACGGCATGTGTAGTGTATATCTGTGTATATTGTGTATGTACAGTATGTGTAGTGTATATTGTCTATGTACAGTATGTGTAGTGTATATTGTGTACGTACAGTATGTGTAGTGTATATCTGTGTATATTGTCTATGTACGGTATGTGTAGTGTATATCTGTGTATTGTGTGTATGTACAGTATGTGTAGTGTATATCTGTGTATATTGTGTACGTACAGTATGTGTAGTGTATATCTGTGTATATTGTGTATGTACAGTATGTGTAGTGTATATCTGTGTATATCGGTGTATGTACAGTATGTGTAGTGTATATCGGTGTATATCGGTGTATGTACAGTATGTGTAGTGTATATCGGTGTATGTACAGTATGTGTAGTGTATATCTGTGTATATCTGTGTATGTACAGTATGTGTAGTGTATATCTGTGTATATTGTGTATGTACAGTATGTGTAGTGTATATCTGTGTATATTGTGTATGTACAGTATGTGTAGTGTATATCGGTGTATGTACAGTATGTGTAGTGTATATCTGTGTATATTGTCTATGTACAGTATGTGTAGTGTATATCGGTGTATGTACAGTATGTGTAGTGTATATCTGTGTATATCGGTGTATGTACAGTATGTGTAGTGTATATATGTGTATATCGGTGTATGTATAGTATGTGTAGTGTATATTGTGTATGTACAGTATGTGTAGTGTATATCTGTGTATATCGGTGTATGTACAGTATGTGTAGTGTATATCTGTGTATATTGTCTATGTACAGTATGTGTAGTGTATATCTGTGTATATTGTGTATGTACAGTATGTGTAGTGTATATCTGTGTATATCGGTGTATGTACAGTATGTGTAGTGTATATCTGTGTATATCGGTGTATGTACAGTATGTGTAGTGTATATCTGTGTATATCGGTGTATGTATAGTATGTGTGGTGTATATTGTGTATGTACAGTATGTGTAGTGTATATCTGTGTATATCGGTGTATGTACAGTATGTGTAGTGTATATCTGTGTATATTGTCTATGTACAGTATGTGTAGTGTATATCTGTGTATATCGGTGTATGTACAGTATGTGTAGTGTATATCTGTGTATATCGGTGTATGTACAGTATGTGTAGTGTATATTGTGTACGTACAGTATGTGTAGTGTATATCTGTGTATATCGGTGTATGTACAGTATGTGTAGTGTATATTGTGTACGTACAGTATGTGTAGTGTATATCTGTGTATATCTGTGTATGTACAGTATGTGTAGTGTATATCTGTGTATATTGTCTATGTACAGTATGTGTAGTGTATATCTGTGTATATTGTGTATGTACAGTATGTGTAGTGTATATTGTCTATGTACAGTATGTGTAGTGTATATCTGTCTATATCGGTGTATGTACAGTATGTGTAGTGTATATTGTGTACGTACAGTATGTGTAGTGTATATCTGTGTATATCGGTGTATGTACAGTATGTGTAGTGTATATCTGTGTATATTGTGTACGTACAGTATGTGTAGTGTATATCTGTGTATATTGTGTATGTACAGTATGTGTAGTGTATATCGGTGTATGTACAGTATGTGTAGTGTATATCTGTGTATATTGTCTATGTACAGTATGTGTAGTGTATATCGGTGTATATCGGTGTATGTACAGTATGTGTAGTGTATATCTGTGTATATCGGTGTATGTACAGTATGTGTAGTGTATATTGTGTACGTACAGTATGTGTAGTGTATATCTGTGTATATCGGTGTATGTACAGTATGTGTAGTGTATATCTGTGTATGTACAGTATGTGTAGTGTATATTGTGTATGTACAGTATGTGTAGTGTATATCTGTGTATATCGGTGTATGTACAGTATGTGATGTGTATATTGTGTATGTACAGTATGTGTAGTGTATATCTGTGTATATCGGTGTATGTACAGTATGTGTAGTGTATATTGTGTACGTACAGTATGTGTAGTGTATATCTGTGTATATCGGTGTATGTACAGTATGTGTAGTGTATATTGTGTACGTACAGTATGTGTAGTGTATATCTGTGTATATCGGTGTATGTACAGTATGTGATGTGTATATTGTGTATGTACAGTATGTGTAGTGTATATCTGTGTATATCGGTGTATGTACAGTATGTGTAGTGTATATTGTGTACGTACAGTATGTGTAGTGTATATCTGTGTATATCGGTGTATGTACAGTATGTGTAGTGTATATTGTGTACGTACAGTATGTGTAGTGTATATCTGTGTATATCGGTGTATGTACAGTATGTGTAGTGTATATTGTGTACGTACAGTATGTGTAGTGTATATCTGTGTATATCGGTGTATGTACAGTATGTGTAGTGTATATCTGTGTATGTACAGTATGTGTAGTGTATATCTGTGTATATTGTGTATGTACAGTATGTGTAGTGTATATCGGTGTATGTACAGTATGTGTAGTGTATATCTGTGTATATCTGTGTACGTACAGTATGTGTAGTGTATATCTGTGTATGTACAGTATGTGTAGTGTATATCTGTGTATATTGTGTATGTACAGTATGTGTAGTGTATATCGGTGTATATCTGTGTACGTACAGTATGTGTAGTGTATATCTGTGTATATCTGTGTATGTACAGTATGTGTAGTGTATATCTGTGTATATTGTGTATGTACAGTATGTGTAGTGTATATCTGTGTATATCGGTGTATGTACAGTATGTGTAGTGTATATCTGTGTATAGTCTGTGATTTAATGTATTTTGTGGGGTTGGGGGTATATGTTACTTCAAGGTCCTGTCCTGAGCTCTGTAATACTCTTAGGACTCATTCAGACAGCCGTATGCGGACAGCATACGGCCATCTGAATGAGCCATTAAGAGGCCTGTTTTGTGGTCTGCTATAGTTTTGGGGGCCTGGTGTGGGGTTGCTATGGTTTAGGTGTGCTGGGGTCTGCTATGGTTTAGGTGTGCTGGGGTCTGCTATGGTTTAGGTGTGCTGGGGTCTGCTATGGTTTAGGTGTGCTGGGGTCTGCTATGGTTTAGGTGTGCTGGGGTCTGCTATGGTTTAGGTGTGCTGGGGTCTGCTATGGTTTAGGTGTGCTGGGGTCTGCTATGGTTTAGGTGTGCTGGGGTCTGCTATGGTTTAGGTGTGCTGGGGTCTGCTATGGTTTAGGTGTGCTGGTCTGAGGTCTGTTATATTTAGGGGTCTGGTCTAGGGTCTGTATTACTTTAGGCAGTCAGATCTGTAGTCTGTATTAGTTTAGGTGGTCTGGTCTAGAGTCTGTATTAGTTTATGTGGTCTGGTCTAGGGTCTGTATTAGTTTAGGGGTCTGGTCTAGGGTCTGTATTACTTTAGGGGTCTGGTCTAGGGTCTGTATTACTTTAGGCAGTCAGATCTGTAGTCTGTATTAGTTTAGGTGGTCTGGTCTAGGATCTGTATTAGTTTAGGTGGTCTGGTCTGAGGTCTGTATTAGTTTAGGTGGTCTGGTCTAGAGTCTGTATTAGTTTAGGTGGTCTGGTCTAGGGTCTGTATTAGTTTAGGGGTCTGGTCTAGAGTCTGTATTAGTTTAGGTGGTCTGGTCTAGAGTCTGTATTAGTTTAGGTGGTCTGGTCTAGGGTCTGTATTAGTTTAGGTGGTCTGGTCTGAGGTCTGTATTAGTTTAGGTGGTCTGGTCTAGGGTCTGTATTAGTTTAGGGGTCTGGTCTAGGGTCTGTATTACTTTAGGCAGTCAGATCTGTAGTCTGTATTAGTTTAGGTGGTCTGGTCTAGGGTCTGTATTGATTTAGGAGTCAGATGCATCCATTGTCAGTATCTTCTTCATGTCCCTTTTAAGAAGTTGGCAAGCATGTCTTCACGTTGTGGATTTTTCTATTACACTGTGGTTCACTATTCAATATATGGCGGTGGCAGGAATAAAACCTGCACTTTCTTCTATATTCATAGCCACCAGTGAAGAATGGCACCTGTTAACCCAGGGTTACCTATAATTGGCCTTCCAGCTTCTTCTATTGTAGCTGCAGGTTGCTGACAGCGGACATAAGAGCCTGAATTGTGAAAGAAAATGACTTTAAGATCCGTCATGTGGACTGCTTCTTCATTCAGTCCAGATATTGCTGCTAGCAGGGGACGCGGGAACAGGAAAATGATGAGAGGACTCAGTAAATAGATGGCCTGGACCAGGCATTAATTCCCGCTGATACATCTACTTGCAGATTTCTTCTTCTATTCAAAGAATATAATTATTGTGTTTTTGCAAGAATAAGAAGTTTCTTCTGAGTTTCCGTTGTCTGAATAAATTGGATCTGAGCCCAACATGAGTTTCTGCACAGTAATGGAAGGGTAGATAGATTGGTGAACTTCGGCCTGGATGCATCACCACAAGAAGTTTGTGTCCACTAGGAACATTTCTGACTCAAGTAAGGTGGATGCCGCCACAGCCCCCTCTTCGGCACTACTACTCTCCGTCATTGGGGTGGATGATCCTTTCTGACTGGCTGCAGACAGGAACCAGACCAGTGGCTAAACCCCCATTTGGGTACGAACACAGGCCTGTAGCCGGGACATTCAGGTGATAGTCTGATAGCATTCGGTCCCCCATGCTTGCTGTGGGGCGGATTCTTAAAGCAAGTGTTCCCGGTGGACACCTTAGAACCAAGGTCCATGCTGCCTCTTATGTGCTTCTTGTGGTTTTCTCCAGTTCCCCAACTGGTCCTATAGTCCACTGAAAAAGAGAGATCTCTAAGCTGGATGGCCTGGTCACTCCAACCACAGAACCTTCTCAGAACCCCCTCCCCTGAAAAAGAGAGATCTCTAAGCTGGATGGCCTGGTCACTCCAACCACAGAACCTTCTCAGAACCCCCTCCCCTGAAAAAGAGAGACCTCTAAGCTGGATGGCCTGGTCACTCTAACCACAGAACCTTCTCAGACCCCCCCCCCCCTTAAAAAGATCTCTAAGCTGGATGGCCTGGTCACTCCAACCACAGAACCTTCACAGAACCCCCCCCCCCCCCTCCCTTAAAAAGATCTCTAAGCTGGATGGCCTGGTCACTCCAACCACAGAACCTTCTCAGAACCCCCCCAGATATAACCTCTATGCAAAGCATTAATGCTCAAGGTTAAGAACCCTTCAGACAACACAGTCTGGGGGGGGGGGGGGGGTCCTTATTGCTTCAGCTCTCTCCTTGTCATTGCCACAGCTTCTAACTGAACATATGACTGGTGGCAGTTGAGAATTCCACTGTAACTGGGACATCAGTAGAGCCAGTATTACAGGATAAAATAGACCCCTCGGGTGACCTTAGTCACTGGTGGAGCTGATCTGGATCTGCTAAGATTTAGCACCTCAGCCATGCTAGGTGGCATTATGTGATCATTGGGTCCACCAGAGGCACCGACATTTCTTCTTCCTTTATTGACTCCATAGAGATCATTGAGTGCTATGTAGGTTGCAAAAGAGAAGACAAGTGTGATTATAAACCCCCTTCTGTCTTCTCCTCAAGGCCTCTAGGCGTCTCTGACATCCATGAACCCAACTTGCTCCTGCAAGAGTGCAAGAACTTTAAACCCATGATGGTGGAGAAGTTCCAAAGCAAAGACTTACGGTAAATGAAAAACATAGAGACCCAAGGAACATACAGAGAAAATATAAGTGCATTCTTAGAGCAACATCATGAGCAACCTCCAACAACTTGAAGACAACTCTGTCTGGGAGATGTTGCATGATATGAGCACCAAACCAAAGGTGAACAACCTGCATATCTGCAAAAGCGACATCTGGCTTTAAGAGCCTCTACCAAGACACCCAAAGGAAGATTACACCCTGGATGAACTACATAGATAATAGTTACAGTAGATGATAGAGCCCTGACTCGTCAACCTATCAGTGTGTCTGGACGCTGGGCTTATCAGGTCCCTGGCGAGGGGTCCAATCCCAAAGCTAGGCAAAGAATTTAGGCAAGACACTTTCTGCTTGTACGTGCCTGTGATTTTTGTTTTCCGGGCTCCAGTTTTAACCTTGGCTTGTTTCAGGATTTACCCCTTGTCTACTTGCAGCAAGCCCCTGAGGAGCTGAAGCATAGGATGGGAGTGGTAGTGGCTCTGGCTGTACAAAGTCTATCACTGTGGCTTTCCTCACATCGTTGCTCCCTAGGGCCAGTGCGGTGAAAGGAGGGTGCACCTTTTCTGCATGTTACGGCTCCTGGCTGATGGTAATTTGGGATGCCCTTAGTGTAAACATTTGTATGGGTGCAAGGCAGAGAGTATCAGTAACCAGGCTGTCTTTACTTTAGCGCAAAATGAGGGTTGTAGTACTTCCAACAGTCTCAGAACAGAGTTGCAACAATGTAGAGTGCAAATCTTCCCCCAGATTGTCTTGTATGGCTATAGACCAGGTTTAGATTCAATGTATTCCTTTACTCTTCAGAATCTGAGAATGACAATAATACTCAGATAGCGGCAGTGTGCTACTGTGGTTTGCAGATTTAGGGAAATGAGCGACCAGGTCATGTCTAAGTGGGAAAGGTGTCTTAGCAGTATTCCCCTCACAGCAGTAATGTCTATAGCTTGTGATAGCAGTGTAGCTGACGTTACAGACTCTGGAATTTCCTCTCTCTCTCTCCAGGAATATATCAATATAAAGATGGTTCTTTATTGGTAGATCATACAGAGATGCTTAGTCTCTGTAGCTTGAGGCCAAGTGCGGAGGAATGAGGAAAAACATAACCTCTCACTTCATTTGCAAACTCTGAATTCCCCTAGACTACACTGAGTGGAGCTGACAGTCCATACCTCAGCTACCACAGCTACCTCAGCTACCACAGAAAAAAAAGGTCCTAATGCTAGGCCTGGCGGTGCCCCCAGCAAGAGTGCGCTCTACGCGGTGGCGTACTTTGCTTATGGGTGGCTCCGGCCCTGCATACTGGTGATAAAAAGCAAAATAATTGACAAGTACTCCCTCCTCTGGGGTATTGCAAACTAATTAGGTGTCTACTACATCTGACATATGGCTTGTTTCTAGAGTAACCCATTGTCTACTGGTAAGGCTTCTACTGATTCTCCTGGACTTGACTCTTCAACTTGTTTCTGGATTAACCCCTTGTCTTCTGTTTCGGCTTCTACGCACTCTCCTGGCTCAGATTCTGACCCGTTTTCCTCTCCTGCTCCTCCTTGGCATCTGATAGGTATACAACCTGCAAGCTCACACCTGTTTTCTGCCACCTTACTCTACAGATGTAACCAGGGTCCCCAGCTGCCCAGGCAAACTGGTCTCGTGGCAGGCTCTAGGGAACCCCTAGGGGTATTTCTATATAATTTGAGGTTTCTTATGAAATACAATTATAAAACAGGTAAAAGAATATATTAAAGATAAGTACAATAACAGAGGAATATATGATGTGAGGGTAGTTACCCTTTAAATATCCATTTGCCTTCTCATGGCACTTAGGGATTGTATAATCTCTCAGGCTCAGTGGTTTTTATCCAACCGAATTCCAGCACTTATGATGGAAATAGGCCAGATCCCCGCCAGGTCCTTTTATAGTCAATGGAGCAGGGAGTATTCGGCTATACCGGATTTTAATGCTAGTGTGATACTAGAGTAATACTGCTGAATGGTGCATGGTCCTTCTTTACATTACTACAGCAAAATCTAGGATGACAGCAAAACCATGGACAGGAAATTGGAAGCAAGATTACATAATGGTGCTGGATGTATGGAATTAGAATAACATCCATAGGAACTCATGTCCGCACAGAAGATACCATCTTACATAATTGGGGAATTGTACACGTGATCACAAAGCTCATTAATCAAGAGATGTCAGACCAGAGGAGCTACAGACCCTTCCAGGAGAGATTATATTACTACCGAAAACATTACATGTCTGAACACAGCGTAAGCACCATGCAGGATCCCTACTGCTGAGGGCTCATGTAGCGTAATTATACTCCATTAGTACAAACCGGATTCCAAAAAAGTTGGGACGCTATACAAATCTGAATGCAATGATGTGGAGGTGCCAACTTCTAATATTTTATTCAGAATAGAACATAAATCACGGAACAAAAGTTTAAACTGAGAAAATGTACCATTTTAAGGGGAAAATATGTTGAATCAGAATTTCATGGTGTCAACAAATCCCCAAAAAGTTGGGACAAGGCCATTTTCACCGCTGTGTGGCATCTCCCCTTCTTCTTACAACACTCAACAGACGTCTGGGGACCGAGGAGACCAGTTTCTCAAGTTTAGAAATAGGAATGCTCTCCCATTCTTGTCTAATACAGGCCTCTAACTGTTCAATCGTCTTGGGCCTTCTTTGTTGCACCTTCCTCTTTATGATGCGCCAAATGTTCTCTATAGGTGAAAGATCTGGACTGCAGACTGGCCATTTCAGTACCCGGATCCTTCTCCTACGCAGCCATGATGTTGTGATTGATGCAGAAGGTGGTCTGGCATTATCTTGTTGAAAAATGCAGGGTCTTCCCTGAAAGAGATGACGTCTGGATGGGAGCATATGTTGTTGTAGAACCTGAATATATTTTTCTGCATTGATGGTGCCTTTCCAGACATGCAAGCTGCCCATGCCACACGCACTCATGCAACCCCATACCATCAGAGATGCAGGCCTCTGAACTGAGCGTTGATAACAACTTGGGTTGTCCTTGTCCTCTTTGGTCCGGATGACATGGCGTCCCAGATTTCCAAAAAGAACTTCGAATGGTGACTCGTCTGACCACAGAACAGTCTTCCATTTTGCCACACTCCATTTTAAATGATCCCTGGCCCAGTGAAAACGCCTGAGCTTGTGGATCTTGCTTAGAAATGGCTTCTTCTTTGCACTGTAGAGTTTCAGCTGGCAACGGCGGATGGCACGGTGGATTGTGGTCACTGACAATGGTTTCTGGAAGTATTCCTGAGCCCATTCTGTGATTTCCTTTACAGTAGCATTCCTGTTTGTGGTGCAGTGTCGTTTAAGGGCCCGGAGATCACGGGCATCCAGTATGGTGTTACGGCCTTGACCCTTACGCACAGAGATTGTTCCAGATTCTCTGAATCTTCGGATGATGTTATGCACAGTTGATGATGATAGATGCAAAGTCTTTGCAATTTTTCGCTGGGTAACACCTTTCTGATATTGCTCCACTATCTTTCTGCGCAACATTGTGGGAATTGGTGATCCTCTACCCATCTTGGCTTCTGAGAGACACTGCCGCTCTGAGAAGCTCTTTTTATACCCAATCATGTTGCCAATTGACCTAATTAGTGTTAATTGGTCTTCCAGCTCTTCGTTATGCTCAAATCTACTTTTTCCAGCCTCTTATTGCTACTTGTCCCAACTTTTTTGGGATTTGTTGACACGTATTTTTCCTTTAAAATGATACATTTACTCGGATTAAACGTTTGATCTGTCATCCACGTTCTATTACAAATAAAATATTGACATTTGCCATCTCCACATCATTGCCTTCAGTTTTTATTCACAATTTGTTTAGTGTCCCAACTTTTTTGGAATCCGGTTTGTAAATGGGAACAGTTAGTAACAGTTAGTAACTTGAAAGGAGCCCATAATATAAGGCACTGCAGTAGCAGCACTTAAAGGGGTTGTCCGGGTGCAGAGCTGAACAGGGACATAAGCTCCCCTTCACGCATGTACCATGTCTGAGTGCAGCATTGAAGCATTTCTAGCTGCGATGCTCCTGCCTGGGACAAGGGCTGTTTGTTTTACTGCCGGCTTTCTCTCAGTATGATAGGCGAAAGCTTCTGCCTAGCAGTGATCCCGCTGATGTCACCGACACTAATAGGTGCTCTTTAGCCTGTAAAGGTGGAAGTCTCCGCCTAGCATACCCATATTAAGACAGATACGTCACTCAGGGCCGTCTTTAACGCGGGGCAAAAGGGGCAGCTGCCTCCTGAGCCATACAGCGCGGGACACAGGCCGGAAGAGGACTGCATTGCATTGCTGCCAGCCTGATGGAGGTAAGTATAAGTGTTTATTTTTTTATATGGTACTACTTACCGACACATGATTGGGGGGCATCTATGGGGGCACTTGTTACTGGCACATTATTGGGGGGCATCTATGGGGGAACTTGTTACTGGCACATAATTGGGGGCATCTATGGGGGCTCCTGTTACTGTCACATGATTGGGGGGATCTATGGGGGTAGTTTTTACTGGCACATGATTGGGGGCATCTATGGGGGCTCTTGTAACTGTCACATGATTGGGGGCATTTATGGGGGCACTTGTTACTGGCACATAATTGGGGGCATCTATGGGGTACTTGTTACTGGCACATGATGGGGGGCATCTATGGGGGTACTTGTTACTAGCACATGATTGGGGGGCATCTATGGGGGTACTTGTTACTGGCACATGATTGGGGGGCATCTATGAAAGTACTTGTTACTGGCATATGATTGGGGGCATCTATGGGGGTACTTGTTACTGGCACATAATTGGGGGCATCTATGGGGGTACTTGTTACTAGCACATGATTGGAGGGCATCTATGGGGGTACTTGTTACTGGCACATGATTAGGGGGCATCTATGGGGGCACTTGTTACTGGCACATGATTGGGGCATCTATGGTGGTACCTTTTACTGGCACATGATTGGGGGCATCTATAGGGGCACTTGTTACTGGCACAAGATTTGAGGGCACTTGTAATTGGCACATTATTGGGGGCATCTATGGGGGAACATCTTACTGGCACATTATTGGAGGTACTATGGGGGCACTTCTTACTGGAACATTATTGGTGGCACTATTTTCTGTCACATTATTAGGTGGCACTATGGGGGCTTATACTGAGGCCACAAAGAAGTGGTATTTTATATAGGGGGCTCTGTATAGGGGCATTTTATACTGGGGCACATTATGGTGGGTACTATGGGGAAGGGGGAGAGGAGTACTATGGGCTTATCTATGGGGGGCACTAAGAAGGGGTATTTTATATTTGCAAATTATGGGGGACACTGAGGGCATCTACTGGAGCACTATATGGGGCATTTTATACTGGTACATTATGGGGGCCACTAGGAAGAAGGGGAGAGAGGAGCACTATGGGGCATTTACTGAGGGCACTATATAGGGGTATTTTATACTGGCACATTATGGGGCACTAAGGGGACATTAGCTCAACTGAGGGCATTAAAAGGAGGTATTTTTTGCACTGGCACATTTTATTTTAAGGAGAATTATTACTACTGGGGGGCATTATGTTCGGCTTTATTACTACTGGGGGTCTATGGAGAACATGATTATTAGTATGGGCACTATGGGAGCATTATTACTTCTGGGGCACGGTGGGGACATGTCGGGGCTCTGTAGGAGCAGTATTACTACCATGTGTGCTCTAGCAGAGAGGGACTTTTAGGAGCACTATTACTGTGGGGTCACACTGGCACAGTATCAGCTTACCACAATTATTTTGGGGGACGTTATGTGTACACTATTAGTGTCAGGGGCACTATTTGCTGGGCGCAGTTATTTTAGGGCACTATCTGCATGGTTCTAGTATTATCAGGGGGTTTATCTGTTTCTGCAGTATAATTTGGGGACGGCGCACAGCGACAGTAGTAAACTAAGATTTTGTTTGTCAAACGGCAGAGACAAGAAAAGGCTGGAAAATGGTGACGTCACTGGATGTAAGAGGTATGTGGCGCTGTATTACCCTGTATGTAGGGCTGGATGGAGGGGTTAATAGTACAGTACTATCTGCACATTGTAAAAAAAAAAATCTGCAAAATCATATATATTTGTGTCAAAAGTTTGGCTTTTTTAATTTTTAGAATAATGATACAGCCATTTTATTTGATACTTTTGTGCTGATTCTTTTTTCTTCCTCCATATTAAGGGACACTATAGTCACCAGAACCACAACAGCTAAACGTAGTAGTTCCGGCGTCTATAGCGCGTCTCTGCAAGCTTTGTAATGTAAACACTGCCTTTTCAGAAAAAAAGTCAGTATTTACATTACTGCTAAGGAACACCTCTAGTGGCCACTCATCATTATTAAAGTTTACTACTCTATGAGATGTGTAGATATTTTTTTGTGTGTGTTGTGGTGGAGGGCGTGATTGCCTGCTAGGGTGTGGGAAGGTGGGATACAGGGGGCCCAAGTAAATTCTTGCCCAGGGTCCAATCAATATTAAAGACTGCCCCGATGTCACTAGTAGTAAAGAAAAAGCCCTTGCCCTCCGCCATGCAGCTCAGGGCAAGGGGGAGCATCGTAGCAAGAAATGATACGATGCTCCACTCAGACATAGTAAATTAGTGAAAAGGAGCTGCTCTGAACGAGACAACCCCCTTAAGGAAAAAAAAGTATGTGTTTTCAATAAGTAATTGTGATTATAATGGTAATTATAACACAAAGTCCTATGTACAAGAATAAAACTACTGCCCCCTATATACAAGTTATCATAGCTTATAATACTAGCTCCTAGGTACAAAAATATAACTACTATAATACTGCTCCTAGGTACAAAAATATAACTACTATAATACTGCTCCTATGTACAAGAATATAACTACTATAATACTGCTCCTATGTACAAGAATATAATTACTATAATACTGCTCCTATGTACAAGAATATAACTACTATAATACTGACTTCTATCAACAAGAATATAACTACTATAATACTGCTCCTATGTACAAAAATATAAATGCTTTAATACTGACTTCTATCAACAAGAATATAACTACTATAATACTGCTCCTATGTACAAGAATATAACTACTATAATACTGCTCCTATGTACAAGAATATAACTACTATAATACTGCTCCTATGTACAAGAATATAACTACTATAATACTGCCTCCTATGTACAAGAATATAACTACTATAATACTGCTCCTATGTACAGGAATATAACTACTATAATACTGCTCCTATGTACAAGAATATAACTACTATAATACTGCTCCTATGTACAAGAATATAACTACTATAATACTGCTCCTATGTACAAGAATATAACTACTATAATACTGCTCCTATGTACAAGAATATAACTACTATAATACTGCTCCTATGTACAAGAATATAACTACTATAATACTGCTCCTATGTACAAGAATATAACTACTATAATACTGCTCTTATGTACAAGAATATAACTACTATAATACTGACTTCTATCAACAAGAATATGACTACTATAATAGTGCTCCTATGTACAAGAATATAACTACTATAATAATGCTCCTATGTACAAGAATATAACTACTATAATACTTCCTCCTATGTACAGGAATATAACTACTATATTACTGACTCCTATGTACAAGAATATAACTACTATAACACTGCTCCTATGTATAAGAATATAGCTACTATAATACTGCCTCTTATGTACAAGAATATAACTACTATAATACTGCTGCTATCTCTAAGAATATAGCTACTATAATACTGCCTCCTATATACAAGAATATAACTACTATAATACTGCTCCTATGTACAAGAATATAACTACTATAATACTGCTCATATGTACAAGAATATAACTACTATAATACTGCTCCTATGTACAGGAATATATCTACTATAATACTGCTCCTATGTACAAGAATATAACTCCTATAATATTACCTCCTATGTTCAAGAATATAACTACTATAATACTGCCTCCTGTGTACAAGAATATAACTACTATAATACTGCTCCTATGTACAAGAATATAACTACTATAATACTGCTCCTATGTACAGGAATATAACTACTATAATACTGCTCCTATGTACAGGAATATAACTACTATAATACTGACTCCTATGTACAAGAATATAACTACTATAATACTGCTCCTATGTACAAGAATATGACTACTATAATACTGCTCCTATGTACAAGAATATAACTACTATAACACTGCTCCTATGTATAAGAATATAGCTACTATAATACTGCTCCTATGTACAATAATATAACTACTATAATACTGCTCCTATGTACAAGAATATAACTACTATAATACTGCTCTTATGTACAAGAATATAACTACTATAATACTGACTTCTATCAACAAGAATATGACTACTATAATAGTGCTCCTATGTACAAGAATATAACTACTATAATAATGCTCCTATGTACAAGAATATAACTACTATAATACTGCCTCCTATGTACAAGAATATAACTACTATAATACTGCTCCTATGTACAAAAATATAACTACTATAATACTGTTTCTATATACAAGAATATACCTGCTGTAATACTTCCTCCTATGTACAGGAATATAACTACTATATTACTGACTCCTATGTACAAGAATATAACTACTATAACACTGCTCCTATGTATAAGAATATAACTACTATAATACTGCCTCCTATGTACCAGAATATAACTACTATAATACTGACTCCTATATACAAGATTATAACTACTACAATACTGCCTCTTATGTACAAGAATATAACTACTATAATACTGCTGCTATCTCTAAGAATATAGCTACTATAATACTGCCTCCTATATACAAGAATATAACTACTATAATACTGCTCCTATGTACAAGAATATAACTACTATAATACTGCTCATATGTACAAGAATATAACTACTATAATACTGCTCCTATGTACAGGAATATATCTACTATAATACTGCTCCTATGTACAAGAATATAACTCCTATAATATTACCTCCTATGTTCAAGAATATAACTACTATAATACTGCCTCCTGTGTACAAGAATATAACTACTATAATACTGCTCCTATGTACAAGAATATAACTACTATAATACTGCTCCTATGTACAAGAATATAACTACTATAATACTGCTCCTATGTACAGGAATATAACTACTATAATACTGCTCCTATGTACAGGAATATAACTACTATAATACTGCTCCTATGTACAAGAATATAACTACTATAATACTGCCTCCTATGTACAAGAATATTACTGCTATATTACTACTCCTATGTACAAGAATATAACTACTATAATACTGCTCCTATGTACAAGAATATAACTACTATAATACTGCTCCTATGTACAAGAATATAACTACTATAATACTGCTCCTATGTACAAGAATATAACTACTATAATACTGCTCCTATGTACAAGAATATAACTACTATAATACTGCTCCTATGTACAAGAATATAACTACTATAATACTGCTCCTATGTACAAGAATATAACTACTATTATACTGCTCCTATGTACAAGAATATAACTACTATAATACTGCTCCTATGTACAAGAATATAACTACTATAATACTGCCTGCTATGTACAAGAATATAACTACTATAATACTGCTCCTATGTACAAGAATATAACTACAAACCGGTTTCCAAAAAAGTTGGGACACTAAACAAATTGTGAATTAAAACTGAATGCAATGATGTGGAGATGGCAAATGTCAATATTTTATTTGTAATAGAACGTAGATGACAGATCAAACGTTTAATCCGAGTAAATGTATCATTTTAAAGGAAAAATACGTTGATTCAAATTTTCACAGTGTCAACAAATCCCCAAAAAGTTGGGACAAGTAGCAATAAGAGGCTGGAAATAGTAAATTTGAGAATAACAAAGAGCTGGAAGACCAACTAACAGTAATTAGGTCAATTGGCAACATGATTGGGTATAAAAAGAGCTTCTCAGAGTGGCAGTGTCTCTCAGAAGCCAAGATGGGTAGAGGATCACCAATTCCCACAATGTTGCGCAGAAATATAGTGGAGCAATATCAGAAAGGTGTTACCCAGCGAAAAATTGCAAAGACTTTGCATCTATCATCATCAACTGTGCATAACATCATCCGAAGCTTCAGAGAATCTGGAACAATCTCTGTGCGTAAGGGTCAAGGCCGTAAAACCATACTGGATGCCCGTGATCTCCGGGCCCTTAAACGACACTGCACCACAAACAGGAATGCTACTGTAAAGGAAATCCCAGAATGGGCTCAGGAATACTTCCAGAAACCATTGTCAGTGAACACAATCCACCGTGCCATCCGCCGTTGCCAGCTGAAACTCTACAGTGCTGATTCAACATAGTTTTTCCCTTAAAATGGTACATTTTCTCAGTTTAAACTTTTGTTCCGTGATTTATGTTCTATTCTGAATAAAATATTTGAAGTTGGCACCGCCACATCATTGCATTCAGTATTTATTCACGATTTGTATAGTGTCCCAACTTTTTTGGAATCCGGTTTGTACTATAATACTGCTCCTATGTACAAGAATATAACTGCTATAATATTGCCTCCTATATACAAGATTATAACTTCTATAATACTGCCTCCTATGTACAAGAATATAACTACTATAATACTGCTCCTATGTATAAGAATATAGCTACTATAATACTGCTCCTATGTACAAGAATATAACTACTATAATACTGCTCCTATATACAAGAATATAACTACTATAATACTGCCTCCTATATACAAGATTATAACTTCTATAATACTGCCTCCTATGTACAAGAATATAACTACTATAATACTGCTCCTATGTACAAGAATATAACTACTATAATACTGCCTCCTATATACAAGATTATAAGTACTATAATACTGCCTCCTATGCACAATAATATAACTACTATAATACTACTCCTATGTACAAGAATATAACTACTATAATACTGCTCCTATGTACAAGAATATAACTACTATAATACTGCCTCCTATATACAAGATTATAACTACTATAATACTGCCTCCTATGTATAATAATATAACTACTATATTACTGCCTCCTATGTATAGGAATATAACTACTATAATAGTGCCTCCTATGTACAAGATTATAACTACTATAATACTGCTCCTATGTACAAGATTATAACTACTATAATACTGCTCCTATGTACAAGATTATAACTCCTATAATACTGCTCCTATGTGCAAGATTATAACTACTATAATACTGCTCCTATGTACAAGAATATAACTACTATAATACTGCCTCCTATGTACAAGAATATAACTACTATAATAGTGCCTCCTATGTACAAGAATATAACTACTATAATACTGCCTCCTATGTACAAGATTATAACTCCTATAATACTGTTCCTATGTACAAGGATATAACTACTATAATACTGCTCCTATGTACAAGAATATAACTACTATAATACTGCCTCCTAGCTGTGAGGACGTGTGTAGGTGGTTCTCCTCATGTCTGGAGCTAGCCCAGGGAAGGGCCTCCCTGGGCGGGGAACTTCCCCAAGCAAGGCCCAGGCTTCCAGGCCTCCACTGGGAGGAAACTCCCAGGCTCTTTCCAGTATGGATACAAGTCCAAAAGTGAATCCTGTGACAAGGAATGGCCAGAATGGAGGAAACACCAGTGCATTAAGTGCAAGTAAGAAAGATGGAGTAACAGTTGTGGTTCCAGAAGGAAAGAAGGATTCAGCCGCAGTGAGTACAGCTCAGAGATGTGATGTGAAGCAGACCTCCAGCCCAGGCCTGCAGCGTCCAGTGCAGCATAGTGACCCCCAAAAGGTATCCTCTGTGAGTGTAAATCCCAACCTGCAGGCTGCACAGGAGGTGAGACAGGGCGCAGCACATGCGTCAGGTGTGCAGCTCACCCCTCCAGCACACAGGCAGCGGAGGACATCTCTGGAGAGGCTGACATTACAGCAGAACCTGCAGCAGTGTGAGGTGGTGACCATGGCACGCTTAGGCCGCACCAGGTCTCAGTCTGGAGGTGGCAGCAGCAAAAATGCTGAAAGATCTGTGGCTGTGGCACAAGAGAGATCTGCAGAGAAATCTGATGGAGGCTCCAGGTCTGCCGAGTTCAAACAGCCTGAGAAGCTGCCCAAGACTGGATCCCAAACGAGAGAGACCCGTGCACCTGAGCTGCAGCTAGCAGAGGAGATCCCTGCCCTGGTGAGGAACATGGAGGAGCTGAAGGGACACAAACAAATGCTGCAAATGGAGATTGACTGTGTGTACAAGCTAAAGACTGCAAACCCAAACTGTGCAGCCGTGTACGACCGTAAGCTACACTCACTCAGCTTGGAACTTGGTGACCTGGTAAAGCAGATGGACATTGTACTGGACAGGATGGGACCACTTGCTGAGTCCTATAGGAACCAGGAGCATTTTGCCAGCCAAGGCCTGAACCTTGAATCTGGATTTTCTGATGTGGAACTGGATTCCAGTGTTACCCCTGAGGAGGCCCAGCAAGCGACAAGACCTGTGCTGCAAGCCGCAAAGTTTTCCTTTCAAAAAGGAGAGATTTATAAACAGGACAGTTTGCAACAGCGGCCACAAGGATCTGCAGCTTTCCCTGAGGAGACACATGGACCTCAGACACCAGCACTACAAGTCCCAGGAGGCACAGTGCAGCAGGACAATGGACATCTATCCGTACATCCAGGTGATGGGGTGGCAGAGCAGATCTCTACTGCTGGGGCAGAGGCTGGGGGTGATGGTGGACATGTACCTGAGGGGTCAGTGTCTGGGGGGAATGTACAGTCTGTATGGGAGATATCTGATGATGGCATAGGGGTGGACGGGCTGGAGGAATCTCCACAGAGTAATGAGGGTGATTTTCCACCTTTACCCTCGAGCACAGAAGGTGTGAGTAACCCCCCTAGTGCAGACACCCCCCCAATAAGTCAGGGCCCTGAACCCCGCCAGGTCCCCCCCAGTAATGCCTGGAGCCGTGGTGCTCCATCTTTGTCCTCCGGCGCTCACTATACAGGTCAGGCCTTTAAAAGGAGAAATGTAGTGAGGTTTAAGCATCGAGGCGCCAAAGAAGACCTCCCAGATCGGAGGCTTGTGGTCCGAGAACTCCTGTGTCGCCAGATGGGGTTTGTGCCAGCGGACATCTTGGCAGTTATTAATCTACCAGATAGACAGGGCTATGACGTCAGCTTTAAGGTCATGTCTAATCTGGATAGATTTTGGGCTAATTTCCCTAGGTTCAGAGACACTGACGATTGGAGTAAATTTATTTTTATTCCAATATCCAAGCCAGATACCGTCACTGTTAATATCATCTTCTGGAATGAAGCCGTCCCTCCCCAGGACATTGTTGTGTGGCTCAGGAGGCACTGTGACATGGTCTCTGATCTCACCAAGAACCGAGATGATGATGGTATCTGGACTGGAGGGTGGAAGGTCTTGGTGAAGCTGCGACAGCATAATAATGTCACGTGGCATCTACCAAACTCCTTCTTCATTGGGAGAGAGAAAGGCGTCTGCTTCTACCCAGGTCAGCCCCGGAAGTGTTTTAAATGTGGCAGAGCCGGTCATGTCGCGAGTGTGTGCACTGTGGTCAAGTGCAATCTGTGCAGTGAGGTCGGCCACATAAGTGCAAACTGTCAGAACATCAGATGTAATCTATGTGGTGCGATGGGTCACCCACACAGAGATTGTCCGGACGCATGGCACAATGTCTGTAAGGAGCTTCCTGATGAGGAATTGTTAGAGGCAGATGCTGTAGAGGAGGAGGCCTTAATGTCAGGGTCCATTCTGACCACACAAGAAGTCCAGCAGGGATCAGGTCCTGCAGCTCCAGAACATGAGGTCCCAGATACTGCACAGGGGAGTATGGAGGTTGTCCCTGAGGGCCAGCAACAGTCAGAGGTAGCCTCTTCTTCATCGCCAGCAGTATTTGAGGAAAGTAAGGGCAACAAGAGGAGGAAAAAAGACAAGTCCTCCCGTAAGCCTGAGGGTGAGTGCAGCATGGCCGAGAGTGTCAGGAAGAAAGTCCATAAGGGGTCAGAGGTTATGGCCATATCCAACAGGTATGAAGTACTGTCAGAGTCTGAGGGAGATTATGAGAGAGAACTGAAGAAGATAGATGATGAATGTGAAGGGGACACTGAGGATCCTCCGACCAAAAGGAAACCCTATGCTGTAGAGTCCCAGGTAGAATCAGACATGGAGACAGGTGGTAAGCAGGGCAACTCCGACTCTGACCTATGATGATGGGTATTACCTCGCTGCTCTTCCTTTTATCTTGTTTAATAATGGCCGGGTTCTCTTTAAAAGTGCTTTCCAGCAATGTGAACAGCATTAAAGTAAGAAAGACAAGGCACATAGTGTATGACCACCTGGGATCTATCGATGCAGATGTCATCTTATTACAGGAGACGCGTCTGACCACATCAGGACTTCTGCGTGAGGCTGAGAGGGAATGGAGGTCTGGTCCTTCTTTCTGGTCGCTGGCTGTGGAGCCTTATGCCGGGGTTGCTATATTGTTTTCCACCAATGATGTGACTGTACATAGACTGACAGAAGTTATTATGGGTCGATGTCTGGTCCTGGAGGTCACAATCCATGGTAGACGACTCCGGCTCATTAATATCTATGGCCCACAGTCAGTGGCGGAAAGGGTCCAGTTATTTAATGAGGTTAAGCCGTATCTTTTTACCTCTGTCCCAGTGGTGTTGGCTGGAGATTTCAATGTCACTAGGACATCGGGTGACAGATCCTCTGGCCGAGCAGTGACCAGGGACTCCAAGGTCCTAAATAGCATGATCCAGCAGGCAGGCCTCAGCGATGTGTTCACACAGGGTGGTAGGAAGCCAAAATTTACATACTCCTGTGCTAACAGAAGTAGTCGCATCGATATGGCTTTTGTAAACCCTACAGAAGTGGTTAGTGGGATGTGTGAGAAAATTGTCCCTTTCTCTGATCACTTGGCCTTGTCATTCTGTTTGGGATCCATGAAGCGTCCAGATGTTGGTAGAGGGCTATGGAGACTTAACTCCAGTCTCCTGGAGGATCCTTATGCCCAGGATTGTGTCCACTTTCTTTTTCAGACACAACTAGAGAGAGTGGACTTTTATGATAGCATGGCTGACTGGTGGGAGGACGTCAAGGAGGAGATCAGATCCCTCTTGAGGAGACTGTCATTTAAGAAGGGGAAGAGTAAGTACAGCCAGTATCTCAAGCTGCGGAAAGAATTGGAGTCACTGTATTCGGCAGATGGGGGGGACCAGCAAAAGATAAACCGACTGAAATCTGAGATAAGGCAGTATCAGTACAGCAGGTACACCTCCCTGGTTCTGGAACGAGATTATGGTTCCTTAGGGTCACCTGATCCCTTTGAGAACTGCCGGGAGCGTGTAGTAAACAAGGTGGTCACAGGTCTCACTGACTCCCAGGGTGTTTTGCAGGAATCTCGGGAGGGTATCCTGGGGGTGGTGAGATCTTACTATACTGACTTATTTCAGAAGAAGGTTTTGGATAAAGAGAAGATGACACAATTCTTGGAGGCAACTCCAGGCCCTGATACTAATGATTTGGACTTTTCTCCTTTAACAGCAGAATTAACGGTGGAGGAGGTTAAAGTGGCCATTGATAAATTACATCTAAAGAAGGCACCAGGTCCCGACGGTATTACCGCAGAATTCTATAAGAAATTCAGAGACCACTTGGCTCCAATCCTCGTGGACGTGTATAAAAATTGTCTAGAAAATCACCTGATGCCTCCGTCCATGAGGGTGTCATCGCTAATTCTGCTCTCTAAAGGTAAGGAGCCTAGCGACATCAAGAACTGGAGGCCGATTGCCCTCTTGAATGTCGACAGGAAAATTCTGGCAAAAATCCTTTTCTCTAGATTAGTCTGTTTGTCCCGGGCACTGTTGGCAGGCTGTCAGTTCGGCACAGTAAAAGGGCGGAACATCTCTGGAGCAGTCATCTCGATAAGGGAGATGTTTGAGAGATGTAAAGCTCTGAGGTGTGGGAGATATGTTGTTGGTCTTGACCAGGCTAAAGCCTTCGACAGAGTAGACCACGAGTATCTATGGGCCACTTTGTCAAAGTACGGTATTCCGGGACAATTTATTGATTGGCTGAAAACCTTGTACAGAGAGGCAGAGAGCTTTCCTCTGGTCAATGGTTGGCAGGGTGGCACGTTCAGGGTTGAGGCAGGGGTGAGACAGGGTTGCCCGTTGAGTCCACTGCTGTATGTGTTTGCCTTAGACCCGTTCCTGAGGTCGCTGCAGGAGTGTGATTTTCGGGGGGTACCGGTCCCCCACTGCTTGCCTCTGACTGTTGTTGCCTACGCGGATGATGTGACTGTGGTGATATCTGAGCCTTGTGAGGTGCAGATGTTGTCGGCAGCCATCAGAAGCTACTCGGAGGCCTCAGGGTCTCTGGTCAACCTTGAGAAGAGTCAAGCTTTCTGGACACTGGATTCTGATCCAGACTTTGATCTGCCACAATTTGCGAAGGCCTCCACCTATATTAAGATCTTAGGGGTTACATTTGGGAGGGACGATAACGCCAGGATAAATTGGGAGGAGAAGTTGGAAGCCGGAAATGCAAAGGTTCAGCGATGGAAGAACTGGAGGCTGACCTATAGAGAAAGGGTTAAAATGCTGAAGACTTACCTGGTCCCTGTCTTCTTGTATATCTCTGTCGTTTTTCCTTTGCCAGAATCTTTCTCGGCTAGGCTCTTTAGCCTGTTCTTCCAGCTTCTTTGGGGGAACAGGTTAAACCCAGTAAAAAGAGGGATCACCTACCTGCAGAGGAGAGAGGGTGGGCTGGATATGTTAAATCCAAGGGTGTTCTTTGACTCCTTGTTCCTAAAAGTCAATTTTGGTGACCTGGACTCAGAGAACAGCTCCCTGTGGGTGAACAGTGTCAGGGACTGGATATTGCCTTTTGCAGAGTCTTGGGTGCGAGGCGGCAGTCTCAAGAGGGGTCGGTTGACTCGTGGCTTCCTCCCCCAGTACCTGAACTATGGTCTCCGATGCTTGAGAAACTGGCGGATTGATAAAGGGTGCATTGAGAGTAAGACCAGGAAAGAGCTGTACCTGACCATATGTAGGACTTTCTTTTATATACAGCCTGCATTAAAAGACTGTACAACAGTAACCTTAAAAGAAAGTCTGAGGTTTCTTAATGGAGTCAGGCTCCCTGCAAATTTTTTTGACATAGCCTGGCTGTCCTTGCATGGAAAGCTTTATGTTAAGGGCAATCTAAAACATCTGAGTGTCTCAGAGCGTAAGTGTCCCTTAGGATGTCAACAGGAGGAGACTATGGCACATTTTATATCTGAGTGCGAGGAGGGGCAGAAAATATGGCAGGAAGTATCCTCTAGGTTAAAGATCCCTAGACTGCGGCGTCTTACATACCCAGACATCGTCTATGGGGTACCAGCTAGTATACCTGACATTGACCGGGGTACCATGTACCTGATTATAACAGTCATTAAATACTACCACTGGCATACTAGAACGAGAGTGTCCGCACATAGCGAGCCGTTCCATCACAGGCAAGCGGTGACCCTGATCCTGTCAGAGCTGAGGTGGATAAAGAACTTAGAATGTAGGAAAAAGGAGAGAAACAGGATGTTATGGAGGAAGGTGCATATGGTGGATGTGGACTGATCTTCATAATGGAATTGTGTTTATTACTGATTTATTTACTTTATTCTCCTTTAACAGCAATGGACTATTGTTAAGTTAAAGTTATCATCATTATTATTATTTATACTGTTGGATATGTATGATTTCTGGTAAATGACCATTGTTTCTGTTCATTTAGATTGAATGTATTGTTATGTTTGTTTATACTAATAAAAATTGCCTCCTATGTACAAGAATATAACTACTATAATACTGCTCCTATGTACAAGAATATAACTACTATAATACTGCTCCTATGTACAAGAATATAACTACTATAATACTGCTCCTATGTACAAGAATATAACTACTATAATACTGCCTCCTATGTACAAGAATATAACTACTATAATAGTGCCTCCTATGTACGAGAATATAACTACTATAATACTGCTCCTATGTACAAGAATATAACTACTATAATACTGCCTCCTATGTACAAGAATATAACTACTATAATACTGCTCCTATGTACAAGAATATAACTACTATAATACTGCCTCCTATGTACAAGAATATAACTACTATAATACTGTCTCCTATGTACAAGAATATAACTACTATAATACTGCTCCTATGTACAAGAATATAACTACTATAATACTGCCTCCTATGTACAAGAATATAACTACTATAATACTGCCTCCTATGTATAAGAATATAACTACTATAATACTGCTCCTATGTACAAGAATATAACTACTATAATACTGCTCCTATGTACAAGAATATAACTACTATAATACTGCTCCTATGTACAAGAATATAACTACTATAATACTGCCTCCTATGTACAAGAATATAACTACTATAATACTGCCTCCTATGTACAGAGAATATAACTACTATAATACTGCCTCCTATGTACAAGAATATAACTACTATAATACTGCTCCTATGTACAAGAATATAACTACTATAATACTGCCTCCTATGTACAAGAATATAACTACTATATACTGCCTCCTATGTACAAGAATATAACTACTATAATACTGCCTCCTATGTACAAGAATATAACTACTATAATACTGCCTCCTATGTACAAGAATATAACTACTATAATACTGCTCCTATGTACAAGAATATAACTACTATAATACTAGCTCCTATGTGCAAGATTATAACTACTATAATACTGCTCCTATGTACAAGAATATAACTACTATAATACTGCTCCTATGTACAAGAATATAACTACTATAATACTGCCTCCTATGTACAAGAATATAACTACTATAATACTGCCTCCTATGTACAAGATTATAACTACTATAATACTGCCTCCTATGTACAAGATTATAACTACTATAATACTGCTCCTATATACAAGAATATAACTACTATAATACTACCTCCTATGTATAAGAATATAACTACTATAATACTGCTCCTAAATACAAGAATATAACTACTATAATACTGCTCCTATGTAAAAGAATATAACTACTATAATACTGCCTCCTATGTACAAGAATATAACTACTATAATACTGCTCCTATGTACAAGAATATAACTACTATAATACTGCCTCCTATGTACAAGAATATAACTACTATAATACTGCCTCCTATGTACAAGAATATAACTACTATAATACTGCTCCTATGTACAAGAATATAACTACTATAATACTGCTCCTATGTACAAGAATATAACTACTATAATACTGCTCCTATGTACAAGAATATAACTACTATAATACTGCCTCCTATGTACAAGAATATAACTACTATAATACTGCTCCTATGTACAAGAATATAACTACTATAATACTGCTCCTATGTACAAGAATATAACTACTATAATACTGCCTCCTATGTACAAGAATATAACTACTATAATACTGCTCCTATGTACAAGAATATAACTACTATAATACTGCCTCCTATGTACAAGAATATAACTACTATAATACTGCCTCCTATGTACAAGAATATAACTACTATAATACTGCCTCCTATGTACAAGAATATAACTACTATAATACTGCCTCCTATGTACAAGAATATAACTACTATAATACTGCCTCCTATGTACAAGAATATAACTACTATAATACTGCCTCCTATGTACAAGAATATAACTACTATAATACTGCCTCCTATGTACAAGAATATAACTACTATAATACTGCTCCTATGTACAAGAATATAACTACTATAATACTGCCTCCTATGTACAAGAATATAACTACTATAATACTGCCTCCTATGTACAAGAATATAACTACTATAATACTGCCTCCTATGTACAAGAATATAACTACTATAATACTGCCTCCTATGTACAAGAATATAACTACTATAATACTGCTCCTATGTACAAGAATATAACTACTATAATACTGCCTCCTATGTACAAGAATATAACTACTATAATACTGCCTCCTATGTACAAGAATATAACTACTATAATACTGCTCCTATGTACAAGAATATAACTACTATAATACTGCTCCTATGTACAAGAATATAACTACTATAATACTGCTCCTATGTACAAGAATATAACTACTATAATACTGCCTCCTATGTACAAGAATATAACTACTATAATACTGCCTCCTATGTACAAGAATATAACTACTATAATACTGCCTCCTATGTACAAGAATATAACTACTATAATACTGCCTCCTATGTACAAGAATATAACTACTATAATACTGCCTCCTATGTACAAGAATATAACTACTATAATACTGCTCCTATGTACAAGAATATAACTACTATAATACTGCCTCCTATGTACAAGAATATAACTACTATAATACTGCCTCCTATGTACAAGAATATAACTACTATAATACTGCCTCCTATGTACAAGAATATAACTACTATAATACTGCTCCTATGTACAAGAATATAACTACTATATTACTGCCTCCTATGTACAAGAATATAACTACTATAATACTGCTCCTATGTACAAGAATATAACTACTATAATACTGCCTCCTATGTACAAGAATATAACTACTATAATAGTGCCTCCTATGTACAAGAATATAGCTACTATAATACTGCTCCTATGTACAAGAATATAACTACTATATTACTGCCTCCTATGTACAAGAATATAACTACTATAATACTGCTCCTATGTACAAGAATATAACTACTATAATACTGCCTCCTATGTACAAGAATATAACTACTATAATACTGCCTCCTATGTACAAGAATATAACTACTATAATACTGCCTCCTATGTACAAGAATATAACTACCATAATACTGCCGACTCTCTACTTTAATATAACTTCCATAATGCTGCTGCTAAATGTTAATGCACAGTGCACGGATTAGAGACTCAGTCTGATTTCCTTTTCTGTTAATGACAATATTTTAGATCTTGTCTTATTCTGGAAGATTTGGGATAAATCTGGGGCAGCAGTCAGCTCATCATTGTGTGTGGAATGAGCCATCATCGCCTGATGTACCCCCAGATCCTGACATCCCGC
Source organism: Bufo gargarizans (assembly GCF_014858855.1). Taxonomy (NCBI): domain Eukaryota; kingdom Metazoa; phylum Chordata; class Amphibia; order Anura; family Bufonidae; genus Bufo; species Bufo gargarizans. The sequence goes on along the minus strand of NC_058083.1, from coordinate 46,100,497 downwards.
TGACACAGCCTCCGCACTCTGCACATCACAGCTGGACAGAACCCTCTTCAGCCGCCAAACCAATTCCCTTATCTCTCGGAGAATTCTACAAAACCTCATTCACCATGTATATTTAATTATGAAAAATTCCATGAGGTCTGAAGAAAATTATCGCCTCCTCCAAGACATAACTCTAACACCCTGTTTATGGAGAGACGTCTGGGCCTGGCTTAGGAGATGATCTCACAAGCTTCAGTCAATGTATTCATTTACCCCTTCAGTCTATTTTTCTTTGTATTCGTTACAGGACAGTTATGTAGCGATCTGTCTATATATGTGTTCCCATTATGCAAAATGCACCGATTTTGAGTCATGTTTGTTATCAATGAGTATCATTACTGTCTGTGTAATTCCTTTAAATGGGCAGGGCTTTGACAACCTGACTATATAATTTTCTTTAATAGGTGGAGCTTTGACAACCTGATTTTATTATTGTAATCTGTGTGGATTTGAGAACCCTATTTCTTGAATGAGAGGGGATTTGACAACCATGCTATATAATTTATTGAAATGGGCGGAGCTTTGACAACCTGCTGTATATTTCCTTTAAATGTGTGGGTCTATGACAACCCTGCTGTATCATTTCTTTGAATGGGTGGAGCTTTGACAACCCTACTGTATAATTTCTTTAATCTTTCTTTACACAATATCTTTAAAAGGGTGGGTTTTTGACAACCCTACTAGCCTCAGGTGACTGGAGATTGGCTGAGCATGGAGGAATCTAACAGCCTCCTTGATTTATCTTGATTCAGTGTTGATAGGGTTAACAACCTCTTCCCTTTTCTCAGCTTTTGCTCAGTGGTCATCACTTCTACCCTTTATAGTCTCACCCCCACCCTTCTGACTATGCGGTTGATAGCTTAATATGGGTTTGGCTGAGCTGGTGTGAGATCCTCTCTGGTGTTCCTGTTCTTCCATCTCTACAGAAGTTAAGTGTTGCGTTTGTATTTGTTATATTCCCTGTTGTTGTATCTGGGCCTGAAAAAGAGACTTCCATTTATCCATCTGGGGAGGAATGGGTTGTCTCTGGTCCTATACTTATTCCAGGGCCTTATAGGGAAATCAGGGCCTAGGTATCCTGCTTATGAATATTCCTACCTTCAAGGTCTATTCATATTGATAGGTAGTCAGGGCCCGGATAAGGGTTGTCTAGGAGGTGACCTGTTTCTTCCCTAGTTTCCAGGACCAGTTACTATTCCCCTTCTCTCCTGTGTTCAGTGTGGAGCTTCCCCGCACAGTGATCGTGACACCTACTATATAATTTCTTTAGATTGGGGAGGGCTTTCACAACCCTGCTGTATTATTTTATAGAATGGGTGTAACATTTACAACTTTACAATATCATTTCTTTATATGGGTGGGGCCTCGACAATTGTACTGTATCATTTTTTTTTTATGCGAGTGGGGATTTGCCAACTTTTCTATATCATTTCTATGAATTGTAGTACACTGCTGTCACCAGTTTGATGCAGCGATCTCCCAGGTTATCAGGCCCTAACAGTCACAGTTGAAGGGTTGTCACAGCCCCACCCCTTAACCAAACATATTTGTCCATATTATAATCTTATATAGTTTCCAAACCGTTCAATTTTAAAGAAACATATTATTTAAAGGTTAACTCTACTTTTACCTTAGATGGGTCATGACACTATTGGGGGCTACCGAACTTGAAACCCCTATTTAGATATTTCCTTCACTTTCAATCCAGAAAATAATACTTTATGAATTTCCTGCCTTAAATAATTTCTATAGAAAGTTGTATATAATGTGTGAAAGAAGCGCTGCGCTTTTTTCATATTTAAAAAAATATATATATTTTTATTGTTTTGTAGCCTCTGTAGGAGGCTACAATGTCCACAACTTTTTTGTTTTTATATAGAATATTCCTATACTCCCATAGGAAGTATAGTAATACGTGGATGGCTGTTGGCCAACATAGGAGCAGCAGCTCTAATATGCTGGGTCTCTTAAGAAAGACCCAGCCTATTAGAATTAGGCATCTCCAATCTCACACTTGATCACGGCATCTAAAGGCTGTAATGTCCATGATCGGCATTATTGCCAGTCACGGACATTATCCATGGGCCTCTGCTGTTTGAAAAAGCAGATACCTGCCGGCTATGGTGCCCGCTGCACGCACGACCGGTCACCATGTTTAAAGACCACACCAGCGGTTAAAGGGGTTGTCCAGTTTAGAGAACCCATTGTTATACACCCAGTTAGTGAATTCTAAATTAGGATCCTCATCTCTTGGCAGTTACAACAAGGGTCTTGCTCTGGAGGACCATATTTGAATGAACAAAGTGTAATGCTTAATTTCCCCTGTGGGGGCACTGCAGGGAAATTGAAGACTTACTGCCAGGTTTACTCAGAGATTACAGCTGAGCGTTGGGGATTCCAGTAGAAGGACACTTTGTGAGCAGCTTATTGTTAAGGGATCTTCTTAATGCCTATGGATTGTGAAATAGAGTCTTACCTATTTTTTGCCCTTCTGGCATACATTATATGTTTCTACTATAAATAAAACTATAAATAGAGTTGCCATCATGGAAGTCTCAGTGGCAGTAATATTTTTACTTTTAGGGCTGTGATTGGTTTAGTTACTTAGAGTCGCTGTACTTTCACACAATTTAATTTCCTTTAATAGAGAATGGTGTAAATAGAAAATGTATAAATCACTTCATTTAAAAAATCTGCCTGCATCCACCTGAAAAAAAGCGGTAAAGTCATGGCCACTAGGGGTCTCACTGCCACCTAATTTGCAGTCCACTACCTGCTGTCAGGCAAGATCCGTAAGCAGAGACTTAAAGGACAGCTGACTGGAAGTGGGGATTGGATCTGAGATCCTGAGCCTGATGAAATAACTGCTTCTATACAGCTTTTGGAGATTATAGGAGCCTCCAGAGTGTCTGCAAGTGTGATTTATCCCTCCTTAACTGTTTTGTGAGCTCCAGAGCTGAAAACATAGTAGGAAGTAAGGGAAAGGACATCACAGCAGTACAGTGCTGGCACATTCCACAGAAGGAAGACACCCCTACTTGTGAGAGAAATGCATCTAGCTGTGCAGTTGAAACAGGGAATAATATGGTTGAAAAAAAAAGATATTAGAGAAGCCAAAAATACCTATTCTTTCACAGTTCTGATTGTACAAAGCCATTATACAAACATTTTTTTTGAAAACTCAGGTACGATTTAAAACTCTTCTTATCTTTTGAAAACCCTTCTTCTGACCATTTCTTATTGGATGCACAAATAATTCAAGTTGTAGCATTAGCCATATATACTGGCTGTGGAACTATTGTTTAGTCACAGATAGGGATGAGCGAACCCGAACTGTATAGTTCGGGTCCGTACCGAATTTTGGGGTGTCCGTGACACGGACCCGAACCCGGACATTTTTTGTAAAAGTCCGGGTTCGGGTTCAGTGTTCGTCGCTTTCTTGGCGTTTTTTGAAAGGCTGCAAAAGCAGCCAATCAACAAGCGTCATACTACTTGCCCCAAGAGGCCGTCACAGCCATGCCTACTATTGGCATGGCTGTGATTGGCCAGTGCAGCATGTGACCCAGCCTCTATTTAAGCTGGAGTCACATAGCACCGCCCGTCACTCTGCTCTGATTAGCGTAGGGAGAGGTTGCGGCTGCGACAGTAGGGCGAGATTAGGCAGATTAACTCCGCCAAAGGACTTCATTCAGAGATCGATCTGCAGCTGTGGATGATTGAACTGCTGCTATTGAATTGCTCACTGTTTTTAGGCTGCCCAGAGCGTTTTTCAGTCACTTTTTTCTGGGGTGATCGGCGGCCATTTTGTGTCTTGTGGTGCGCCAGCACAAGCTGCCACCAAGTGCATTTAACCCTCAATGGTGTGGTTGTTTTTTGGCTAAATCCTACATCAGGGTCAAGCTGTCACACCAAGTGCATTTAACCAGCAATAGTCTGGTTATTTTTTGGCCATATACTACATCAGGGGCAAGCTGCGCCTGTCACCAAGTGCATTTAACCCCCAATAGTGTGGCTGGTCAAGCTGTCACACCAAGTGCATTTAACCATCAATAGTGTGGTTATTTTTTGGCCATATCCCAGTCTAATTCTGTCAGTAAACGTATACCTGTCACCCAGCGCCTAAATAATAGGCCTCAAATTTATATCCAGCTAAATCTGTGGTTACTGCTGTGCCTGTATTAGTGTAATACGGTACCTAAATAGATAGCCAGATAGTGTTAGTTGTCTTTAAAAAAAGGCCTGAATTTGAATTCAATCCATTGGGTCAAATAATATTTTTGTTGTTGTGGTGAACGATAACAATGAGGAAAACATCTAGTAAAGGACGCGGACGTGGACATGGTCGTGGTGGTGTTAGTGGACCCTCTGGTGCTGGGAGAGGACGTGGCCGTTCTGCCACATCCACACGTCCTAGTGTACCAACTACCTCAGGTCCCAGTAGCCGCCAGAATTTACAGCGATATTTGGTGGGGCCCAATGCCGTTCTAAGGATGGTAAGGCCTGAGCAGGTACAGGCATTAGTCAATTGGGTGGCCGACAGTGGATCCAGCACGTTCACATTATCTCCCACCCAGTCTTCTGCAGAAAGCGCACAGATGGCGCCTGAAAACCAACCCCATCAGTCTGTCACATCACCCCCATGCATACCAGGGAAACTGTCTCAGCCTCAAGTTATGCAGCAGTCTCTTATGCTGTTTGAAGACTCCGCTGGCAGGGTTTCCCAAGGGCATCCACCCAGCCCTTCCCCAGCGGTGAAAGACATAGAATGCACTGACGCAAAACCACTTATGTTTCCTGATGATGAGGACATGGGAATACCACCTCAGCATGTCTCTGATGATGACGAAACACAGGTGCCAACTGCTGCGTCTTTCTGCAGTGTGCAGACTGAACAGGAGGTCAGGGATCAAGACTGGGTGGAAGACGATGCAGGGGACGATGAGATCCTAGACCCCACATGGAATGAAGGTCGTGCCACTGACTTTCACAGTTCGGAGGAAGAGGCAGTGGTGAGACCGAGCCAACAGCGTAGCAAAAGAGGGAGCAGTGGGCAAAAGCAGAACACCCGCCGCCAAGAGACTCCGCCTGCTACTGACCGCCGCCATCTGGGACCGAGCACCCCAAAGGCAGCTTCAAGGAGTTCCCTGGCATGGCACTTCTTCAAACAATGAGCTGACGACAAGACCCGAGTGGTTTGCACGCTGTGCCATCAGAGCCTGAAGCGAGGCATTAACGTTCTGAACCTGAGCACAACCTGCATGACCAGGCACCTGCATGCAAAGCATGAACTGCAGTGGAGTAAACACCTTAAAACCAAGGAAGTCACTCAGGCTCCCCCTGCTACCTCTTCTGCTGCTGCCGCCTCGGCCTATTCTGCTGCTGCCGCCTCGGCCTCTTCCTCCGCCTCTGGAGGAACGTTGGCACCTGCCGCCCAGCAAACAGGGGATGTACCACCAACACCACCACCACCTCCGTCACCAAGCGTCTCAACCATGTCACACGGCAGCGTTCAGCTCTCCATCTCACAAACATTTGATAGAAAGCGTAAATTCCCACCTAGCCACCCTCGATCCCTGGCCCTGAATGCCAGCATTTCTAAACTACTGGCCTATGAAATGCTGTCATTTAGGCTGGTGGACACAGACAGCGTCAAACAGCTCATGTCGCTTGCTGTCCCACAGTATGTTGTTCCCAGCCGGCACTACTTCTCCAAGAGAGCCGTGCCTTCCCTGCACAACCAAGTATCCGATAAAATCAAGTGTGCACTGCGCAACGCCATCTGTGGCAAGGTCCACCTAACCACAGATACGTGGACCAGTAAGCACGGCCAGGGACGCTATATCTCCCTAACTGCACACTGGGTAAATGTAGTGGCAGCTGGGCCCCAGGCGGAGAGCTGTTTAGCGCACGTCCTTCCGCCGCCAAGGATCGCAGGGCAACATTCTTTGCCTCCTGTTGCCACCTCCTCCTTCTCGGCTTCCTCCTCCTCTTCTTCCACCTGCTCATCCAGTCAGCCACACACCTTCACCACCAACTTCAGCACAGCCCGGGGTAAACGTCAGCAGGCCATTCTGAAACTCATATGTTTGGGGGACAGGCCCCACACCGCACAGGAGTTGTGGCGGGGTATAGAACAACAGACCGTCGAGTGGTTGCTGCCGGTGAGCCTCAAGCCCGGCCTGGTGGTGTGTGATAATGGGCGAAATCTCGTTGCAGCTCTGGGACTAGCCGGTTTGACGCACATCCCTTGCTTGGCGCATGTGCTGAATTTGGTGGTGCAGAAGTTCATTCACAACTACCCCGACATGTCAGAGCTGCTGCATAAAGTGCGGGCCGTCTGTTCGCGCTTCCGGCGTTCACATCCTGTCTGCGCTACAGCGTAACTTCGGCCTTCCCGCTCACCGCCTCATATGCGACGTGCCCACCAGGTGGAACTCCACCTTGCACATGCTGGACAGACTGTGCGAGCAGCAGCAGGCCATAGTGGAGTTTCAGCTGCAGCACGCACGGGTCAGTCGCACTACAGAACAGCACCACTTCACCACCAATGACTGGGCCTCCATGTGAGACCTGTGTGCCCTGTTGCGCTGTTTCGAGTACTCCACCAACATGGCCAGTGGCGATGACGCCGTTATCAGCGTTACAATACCACTTCTATGTCTCCTTGAGAAAACACTTAGGGCGATGATGGAAGAGGAGGTGGCCCAGGAGGAGGAGGAGGAGGAAGAGGGGTCATTTTTAGCACTTTCAGGCCAGTCTCTTCGAAGTGACTCAGAGGGAGGTTTTTTGCAACAGCAGAGGCCAGGTACAAATGTGGCCAGCCAGGGCCCACTACTGGAGGACGAGGAGGACGAGGATGAGGTGGAGGAGGATGAGGATGAAGCATGGTCACAGCGGGGTGGCACCCAACGCAGCTCGGGCCCATCACTGGTGCGTGGCTGGGGGGAAAGGCAGGACGATGACGATACGCCTCCCACAGAGGACAGCTTGTCCTTACCCCTGGGCAGCCTGGCACACATGAGCGACTACATGCTGCAGTGCCTGCGCAACGACAGCAGAGTTGCCCACATTTTAACGTGTGCGGACTACTGGGTTGCCACCCTGCTGGATCCACGCTACAAAGACAATGTGCCCACCTTACTTCCTGCACTGGAGCGTGATAGGAAGATGCGCGAGTACAAGCGCACGTTGGTAGACGCGCTACTGAGAGCATTCCCAAATGTCACAGGGGAACAAGTGGAAGCCCAAGGCCAAGGCAGAGGAGGAGCAAGAGGTCGCCAAGGCAGCTGTGTCAATGCCAGCTCCTCTGAGGGCAGGGTTAGCATGGCAGAGATGTGGAAAAGTTTTGTCAACACGCCACAGCTAACTGCACCACCACCTGATACGCAACGTGTTAGCAGGAGGCAACATTTCACTAACATGGTGGAACAGTACATGTGCACACCCCTCCACGTACTGACTGATGGTTCGGCCCCATTCAACATCTGGGTCTCTAAATTGTCCACGTGGCCAGAGCTAGCCTTTTATGCCTTGGAGGAGCTGGCCTGCCCGGCGGCCAGCGTTTTGTCTGAACGTGTATTCAGCACGGCAGGGGGCGTCATTACAGACAAACGCAGCCGCCTGTCTACAGCCAATGTGGACAAGCTGACGTTCATAAAAATGAACCAGGCATGGATCCCACAGGACCTGTCCGTCCCTTGTCCAGATTAGACATTAACTACCTCCCCTTAACCATATATTATTGGACTCCAGGGCACTTCCTCATTCAATCCTCTTTTTATTTTCATTTTACCATTATATTGCGAGGCTACCCAAAGTTGAATGAACCTCTCCTCTGCCTGTGTGCTAGGCCTAAATATATGCCAATGGACTGTTCCAATGTTGGCTGACGTGAAGCCTGATTCTCTGCTATGACATGCAGACTGATTCTCTGCTGACATGAAGCCAGATCCTCTGTTACGGGACCTCTCTCCTCTGCCTGGGTGCTGGGCCTAAATATATGACAATGGACTGTTCCAATGTTGGGTGACGTGAAGCCTGATTCTCTGCTATGACATGCAGACTGATTCTCTGCTGACATGAAGCCAGATTGTCTGTTACGGGACCTCTCTCCTCTGTCTGGGTGCCGGGGCCTAAATATATGCCAATGGACTGTTACAGTGGTGGCTGACGTGAAGCCTGATTCTCTGCTATGACATGCAGACTGATTCTCTGCTGACATGAAGACAGATTCTCTGTTACGGGACCTCTCTCCTCTGCCTGGGTGCTGGGCCTAAATATATGCCAATGGACTGTTGCAGTGGTGGCTGACGTGAAGCCTGATTCTCTGCTATGACATGCAGACTGATTCTCTGCTGACATGAAGCCAGATTCTCTGTTAAGGGACCTCTCTCCTCTGCCTGGGTGCCGGGGCCTAAATATCTGACAATAGACTGTTACAGTGGTGGCTGACGTGAAGCCTGATTCTCTGCTATGGGACCTCTCTCCAATTGATATTGGTTAATTTTTATTTATTTTATTTTTATTTTTATTCATTTCCCTATCCACATTTGTTTGCAGGGGATTTACCTACATGTTGCTGCCTTTTGCAGCCTTCTAGCTCTTTCCTGGACTGTTTTACAGCCTTTTTAGTGCCGAAAAGTTTGGGTCCCTATTGACTTCAATGGGGTTCGGGTTCGGGACGAAGTTCGGATCGGGTTCGGATCCCGAACCCGAACATTTCCGGGAAGTTCGGCCGAACTTCTCGAACCCGAACATCCAGGTGTCCGCTCAACTCTAGTCACAGAGTCACCAAGGCTTTTGGGAGAAGCATAGTCCCTGCTGTCTCCACCTATGTTGGTGGCTTCTCCCACTCAGCTTGTCCTAGGTAAAAAAAAACAAAAAACAAAAACATGACACAACATGGCGCCATAAGAGACATCTCCACACAAAGTCTGACAGCCATGACGAGCCCCAGCTTCTCAGTTTCTCCAGTCCGGGGTGAAGTCTGCGTTCCTGCGATGATTGATTTCTCTGTAAAACGGATGTTTTCACTTAGCGAGCTATGGATGATAACAGCGCACATTTCTCATCGTCTATAGAGCCTTGGAAGACATTTTAGAGCCTCTCCTCCCTCCTGACCTCGTCTGGTAGCAGCATTTTAGATCTGGCGTTACATGGCCAGGCTGTTGTACATGTGGTTATAATTGTGAGTCATTTCACATGACTTTATGGGAAATAATTGTCAGCCCCGAAGTTATAGATTATTTCTCTGCACTGAGAGTGTGCAGACCCCAGTGCTAACATGACGTAAAAATGGGTCACAAAGTGGGTGGGCTTATGTAAATAGCAATAAAAGTGGGCATTCGAGGGAAATTTTGTGGGCGTTCAGGATGGGAGGTATGTATTATCTTAGTTGCAGATCTTTTTTAGTGCAAGATAGTGGGTCCTATAGCAAAAAAACAAAATGGGCTCCTAATTATGTACTGGACTTTGCCACCAGAACAGCAGGGTCTGATGTTTGTTGCCTCCTACAACCCCTTTTTTTGACCCTTGATCAATAGGTTCTCTGCATTACAAAGAAAATCCATTAATGAACACTGTAATACTTTGTTCCCCCTGCGGGGGCGCTGCAGGCAAATAGAACACTCACTGCCAGATCTCCTGAGAGATCACAGCTGATCACAGGGGCTTCCAGCCAGGAGACACTTTGTCATCAGCTTATGGTCAAGAGACCCTTTTAAGAAGTAGAGATTGCCCGAGCGGATGATATCTTTAAGACTTCAGTATTAAGACTCCTTGAAGTCACTTTGCCAACGCAAAGAAATACTGGAAAAAATGTGAATTGCATTTTTGAAGATGACTCAGAAAGAGACAAGCTATATTGTAAGGGGTCGGCTGCACGGTATTGTAATCCCATCTGCTGAGGCCTTGGCCGTCACCCATGGAGGATCAGTCTTAATACCAGATAAGTTCAGTAAATGGGGCTTCTGGTCTCAGTGTAAGACTGATGTGTGGGATTAAGATAAACACTGGAGCTCAGTAAGTGACACTGATGGAGACGATCCTTAGCACTTCTGTCTCAAGTGGAGAACACTTTAGCCTGTGGAGTCGTACAAGCCGGTAAGCTCGTGGCGGCCCTCTTACTTGCAGCCATGAGTCTTAGAGGGTTTCCTTATGATACACTCTACAGTTAAAGGAAAAATTTTTTTACTACACGTTACACTGTCTTAAGTTACCCAGATCCCACCTTGGAGGCCATCAACTAGAAACTGCACACTGAACATATATAAATCCAACATCTAGGACATGTTCCATGATGCTCATTTTTAGCTGATATTTCTAAGGCTTTTTCACATAGAAGGAGCTTAGTTGTCACATGTTTCCTCTGTAGAGACAGGGTAATAGGTGAGTGGATAGAGTCTGATACATACTTGCTGACAGCAGTTAGATTGCAGTGAGGGAACACTTCTGCTCTGTGCTCTTCATTATTATACATCCTGAGTAGTCTCCACTTCACAAGACAGTAGGAGAAACTACACTGCTGTGCTCTTATACCTCCTGAGTAGTCTCTATCTCACAAGACAGTAGAGAAACTACACAGGACACTGCTGTTCTCTCTTACCTCCTAAATAGTCTTCACTTCACAAGATAGTAGTAGAAACTACACAGGACACTGCTGTGCTCTTATACCTCCTGAGTAGTCTCTATCTCACAAGACAGTAGAGAAACTACACAGGACACTGCTGTTCTCTCTTACCTCCTAAATAGTCTTCACTTCACAAGATAGTAGTAGAAACTACACAGGACACTGCTGTGCTCTTATACCTCCTGAGTAGTCTCTATCTCACAAGACAGTAGAGAAACTACACAGGACACTGCTGTTCTCTCTTACCTCCTAAATAGTCTTCACTTCACAAGATAGTAGGAGAAACTAAACAGGACACTGCTGTGCTCTCTTACCTCCTGAGTAGTCTCTATCTCACAAGACAGTAGAGAAACTACACAGGACACTGCTGTGCTCTCTTACCTTCTGAGTAGTCTCTATCTCACAAGACACTAGAGAAACTACACAGGACACTGCTGTGCTCTCTTACCTCCTAAATAGTCTTCACTTCACAAGATAGTAGGAGAAACTACACAGGACACTGCTGTGCTCTCTTACCTCCTAAATAGTCTTCACTTCACAAGATAGTAGGAGAAACTACACAGGACACTGCTGTGCTCTCTTACCTCCTAAATAGTCTTCACTTCACAAGATAGTAGGAGAAACTACACAGGACACTGCTGCGCTCTCTTACCTCCTGAGTAGTCTCTATCTCACAAGACAGTAGAGAAACTACACAGGACACTGCTGTGCTCCCTTACCTCCTGAGTAGTCTCTATCTCACTAGTGATGAGCGGGAGGTGCCATATTCGATTTCGCGATATTTCGCGAATATTCGTGTTATATTCGTCGAAATCGAATATTCGTAATTATTCCAATCATCGCGAATAATATACGATTTTTTTTTTTTCGCGTATTGCGATTATTTATCTTGATAGTATAAGGCAACGTTCCTATGCTAATTGACTATGGCTAGGCTAATATGTGTATTTTACGAAATTTCGTGATTTGCTCTAACTTCGTCTCTTAGAATATTACGAATATTCTAAAAGACGAAGTTAGAGCAATATTACGAAATTTCGTAAAATACACATATAGATTGTAATTTAGCTAATATAGTGCTATAATCCCTTTTTTTCCTCTATTTTTTTTTGCCTCTTCTGAACTTAAGTTTTGTAAAATATGTACACTATTAAAAAATATTACTATAGCAGTATATTAGCTTAAATACAATCTATGTGTATTTTACGAAATTTCGTAATATTGCTCTAACTTCGTCCTTTAGAAATTTCGTAATATTGCTCTAACTTCGTCTTTTAGAATATTCGTAATATTCTAAAAGACGAAGTTAGAGCAATATTAAGAACATTTGCAAAAGCCGAAATTGCGATGCGAGTAATATAATACGAAATAATCGCATGAAGATTTCAATTTAGCACTGCTATATTCCATATTCTAGCCTAGTGTGGAATATAGCAGTGCTAAGTTGAAATCTTCATGCGATTATTTCGTATTATATTACTCGCATCGCAATTTCAACTATTGTGAAATTTCGTAAATCACACATATAGATTAGATTGTAATTTAGCTAATATGGAATATAGCAGTAAGTTGAAAACGCCACTGACTGGAGCAGACAGGAAGCCAGGAATCCAAAGGACAGGTAAGAACAACTTTAGAGAAGTGGGAAAGAAAAAAATATAATAAAAAAAAAAAACGAATATTCGAATTCGCGAATATATAGAACGATATTCTAAATATTCGCGAAATCTCGAAATTGCGATATTCGAGAAAAAAATTCGCAATTCGAATATTCGCGCTCAACACTATATCTCACAAGACAGTAGAGAAACTACACAGGACACTGCTGTGCTCTCTTACCTCCTGAGTAGTCTCTATCTCACAAGACAGTAGAGAAACTACACAGGACACTGCTGTGCTCTCTTACCTCCTAAGTAGTCTTCACGTCACAAGATAGTAGGAGAAACTACACAGGACACTGCTGCGCTCTCTTACCTCATGAGTAGTCTCTATCTCACAAGACAGTAGAGAAACTACACAGGACACTGCTGCGCTCTCTTACCTCATGAGTAGTCTCTATCTCACAAGACAGTAGAGAAACTACACAGGACACTGCTGCGCTCTCTTACCTCCTGAGTAGTCTCTATCTCACAAGACAGTAGAGAAACTACACAGGACACTGCTGTGCTCTCTTACCTCCTGAGTAGTCTCTATCTCACAAGGCAGTAGAGAAACTACACAGGACACTGCTGTGCTCTCTTACCTCCTGAGTAGTCTCTATCTCACAAGACAGTAGAGAAACTACACAGGACACTGCTGTGCTCTCTTACCTTCTGAGTAGTCTCCATCTTACAAGACAATAGAGAAACTACACAGGACACTGCTGTGCTCTCTTACCTCCTGAGTAGTCTCTACTTTACAAGACAATAGAGAAACTACACAGGACACTGCTGCGCTCTCTTATCTCCTGAGTAGTCTCTACTTTACAAGACAATAGAGAAACTACACAGGACACTGCTGCGCTCTCTTACCTCCTGAGTAGTCTCTACTTTACAAGACAATAGAGAAACTACACCGGACACTGCTGCGCTCTCTTACCTCCTGAGTAGTCTCCATCTTACAAGACAATAGAGAAACTACACAGGACACTGCTGCGCTCTCTTACCTCCTGAGTAGTCTCCATCTCACAAGACAATAGAGAAACTACACAGGACACTGCTGTGCTCTCTTACCTCCTGAGTAGTCTCTACTTTACAAGACAATAGAGAAACTACACCAGACACTGCTGCGCTCTCTTATCTCCTGAGTAGTCTCTATCTCACAAGACAGTAGGAGAAACTACACAGGACACTGCTGTGCTCTCTTACCTCCTGAGTAGTCTCTATCTCACAAGACAGTAGAGAAACTACACAGGACACTGCTGCGCTCTCTTACCTCCTGAGTAGTCTCTATCTCACAAGACAGTAGAGAAACTACACAGGACACTGCTGTTCTCTCTTACCTCCTAAGTAGTCTCTATCTCACAAGACAGTAGAGAAACTACACAGGACACTGCTGCACTCTCTTACCTCCTGAGTAGTCTCTATCTCACAAGACAATAGAGAAACTACACAGGACACAGCTGTGCTCTCTTACCTCCTAAGTAGTCTCTATCTCACAAGACAGTAGAGAAACTACACAGGACACTGCTGTGCTCTCTTACCTCCTAAGTAGTCTCTATCTCACAAAACAGTAGAGAAACTACACAGGACACTGCTGCGCTCTCTTACCTCCTGAGTAGTCTCTATCTCACAAGACAGTAGAGAAACTACACAGGACACTGCTGTTCTCTCTTACCTCCTGAGTAGTCTCTACTTCACAAGACAATAGAGAAACTACACAGGACACTGCTGCGCTCTCTTATCCCCTGAGTAGTCTCTATCTCACAATACCGTAAGAGAAACTACACAGGACACTGCAGTGCTCTCTTACCTCCTGAATAGTCTTTACTTCACAAGACGATATAGAAACTACACAGGACACTGCTGTGCTCTCTTATCTCGTGAGTAGTCTCTATCTCACAAGGCAGTAGGAGAAACTACACAGGATACTGCTGTGCTCTATTTCCCCCCTGTGTAGTCTCTATCTCACAAGACAGTATACTTATTTATTTATTTATTTATCTATTTATTTATTTTTGAAAGAGTGCACACATCCCAATTTTTATCAAAAACCACACAGATGAGGCATATAACTATATGTTAATCACCATCTGATATATGTCAACTACCATTTGACACTTTTTAAGTTCCCCTATCCTTATAACCTAATAAATAAGATCCATATATCCTATTTGTTGCGAGTGCCGTCCATTCATTTCATTTCCAGTAGGAGAAACTACACAGGACACTGCTGTGCTCTCTTACCTCCTGAGTAGTCTCTATCTCACAAGACACTAGAGAAACTACACAGGACACTGCTGTGCTCTCTTACCTCCTGAGTAGTCTCTATCTCACAAGACACTAGAGAAACTACACAGGACACTGCTGTGCTCTCTTACCTCCTGTGTCGGCTCTATCTCACAAGACAGTAGAGAAACTACACATGACACTGCTGTGCTCTCTTACCTCCTGAGTAATCTCTACTTCACAAGACACTAGAGAAACTACACAGGACACTGCTGCGCTCTCTTATCTCCTAAGTAGTCTCTATCTCACAAGACAGTAGGAGAAACTACACAGGACACTGCTGTGCTCTATTACCCCCCTGTGTAGTCTCTATCTCACAAGACAGTAGAGAAACTACACATGACACTGCTGTGCTCTCTTACCTCCTGAGTAGTCTCTATCTCACAAGACAGTAGAGAAACTACACATGACACTGCTGTGCTCTCTTACCTACTGAGTAGTCTCTATCTCACAAGACAGTAGGAGAAACTACACAGGACACTGCTGTGCTATATTACCCCCCTGTGTAGTCTCTATCTCACAAGACAGTAGAGAAACTACACATGACACTGCTGTGCTCTCTTACCTCCTAAGTAGTCTTCACTTCAAAAGATAGTAGGAGAAACTACACAGGACACTGCTGTGCTCTCTTACCTCCTAAATAGTCTTCACTTCACAAGATAGTAGAGAGACTACACATGACACTGCTGTGCTCTCTTACCTCCTGAGTAGTCTCTATCTCAGAAGACAGTAGAGAAACTACACAGGACACTGCTGTGCTCTCTTACCTCCTAAGTAGTCTCTATCTCACAAGACAGTAGAGAAACTACACAGTACACTGCTGCACTCTCTTACCTCCTGAGTAGTCTCTATCTCACAAGATAGTAGGAGAAACTACACAGGACACTGCTGTTCTCTCTTACCTCCTGAGTAGTCTCTACTTCAAAAGACAATAGAGAAACTACACAGGACACTGCTGCGCTCTCTTATCTCCTGAGTAGTCTCTAGCTCACAAGACAGTAGAAGAAACTACACAGGACACTGCTGTTCTCTCTTACCTCCTGAGTAGTCTCTATCTCACAAGACAGTAGAGAAACTACACAGGACACTGCTGTGCTCTCTTACCTCCTGAGTAGTCTCCATCTTACAAGACAATAGAGAAACTACACAGGACACTGCTGTGCTCTCTTACCTCCTAAGTAGTCTCTATCTCACAAGACAGTAGAGAAACTACACAGGACACTGCTGTGCTCTCTTACCTCCTGAGTAGTCTCCATCTTACAAGACAATAGAGAAACTACACAGGACACTGCTGTGCTCTCTTACCTCCTAAATAGTCTCTACTTTACAAGACAATAGAGAAACTACACAGGACACTGCTGCGCTCTCTTATCTCCTAAGTAGTCTCTATCTCACAAGGCAGTAGGAGAAACTACACAGGATACTGCTGTGCTCTCTTACCTCCTGAGTAGTCTCTATCTCACAAGACAGTATACTTATTTATTTATTTATTTATCTATTTTTGAAAGAGTGCACACATCCCAATTTTTATAAAAAAAACACACAGATGAGGCATATAACTATATGTTAATCACCATCTGATATATGTCAACTACCATTTGACACTTTTTAAGTTCCCCTATCCTTGTAACCTAATAAATAAGATCCATATATCCTATTTGTTGCGAGTGCCGTCCATTCATTTAATTTCCAGTAGGAGAAACTACACAAGACACTGCTGTGCTCTCTTACCTCCTGAGTAGTCTCTATCTCACAAGACACTAGAGAAACTACACAGGACACTGCTGTGCTCTCTTACCTCCTGAGTAGTCTCTATCTCACAAGACAGTAGGAGAAACTACACAGGACACTGCTGTGCTCTCTTACCTCCTAAGTAGTCTTCACTTCAAAAGATAGTAGGAGAAACTACACAGGACACTGCTGTGCTCTCTTACCTCCTAAATAGTCTTCACTTCACAAGATAGTAGAGAGACTACACATGACACTGCTGTGCTCTCTTACCTCCTGAGTAGTCTCTATCTCAGAAGACAGTAGAGAAACTACACAGGACACTGCTGTGCTCTCTTACCTCCTAAGTAGTCTCTATCTCACAAGACAGTAGAGAAACTACACAGTACACTGCTGCGCTCTCTTACCTCCTGAGTAGTCTCTATCTCACAAGACAGTAGGAGAAACTACACAGGACACTGCTGTTCTCTCTTACCTCCTGAGTAGTCTCTACTTCAAAAGACAATAGAGAAACTACACAGGACACTGCTGCGCTCTCTTATCTCCTGAGTAGTCTCTAGCTCACAAGACAGTAGAAGAAACTACACAGGACACTGCTGTTCTCTCTTACCTCCTGAGTAGTCTCTATCTCACAAGACAGTAGAGAAACTACACAGGACACTGCTGTGCTCTCTTACCTCCTGAGTAGTCTCCATCTTACAAGACAATAGAGAAACTACACAGGACACTGCTGTGCTCTCTTACCTCCTAAGTAGTCTCTATCTCACAAGACAGTAGAGAAACTACACAGGACACTGCTGTGCTCTCTTACCTCCTGAGTAGTCTCCATCTTACAAGACAATAGAGAAACTACACAGGACACTGCTGTGCTCTCTTACCTCCTAAATAGTCTCTACTTTACAAGACAATAGAGAAACTACACAGGACACTGCTGCGCTCTCTTATCTCCTAAGTAGTCTCTATCTCACAAGGCAGTAGGAGAAACTACACAGGATACTGCTGTGCTCTCTTACCTCCTGAGTAGTCTCTATCTCACAAGACAGTATACTTATTTATTTATTTATTTATCTATTTATTTATTTTTGAAAGAGTGCACACATCCCAATTTTTATAAAAAAAACACACAGATGAGGCATATAACTATATGTTAATCACCATCTGATATATGTCAACTACCATTTGACACTTTTTAAGTTCCCCTATCCTTGTAACCTAATAAATAAGATCCATATATCCTATTTGTTGCGAGTGCCGTCCATTCATTTAATTTCCAGTAGGAGAAACTACACAAGACACTGCTGTGCTCTCTTACCTCCTGAGTAGTCTCTATCTCACAAGACACTAGAGAAACTACACAGGACACTGCTGTGCTCTCTTACCTCCTGAGTAGTCTCTATCTCACAAGACACTAGAGAAACTACACAGGACACTGCTGTGCTCTCTTACCTCCTGAGTAGTCTCTATCTCACAAGACAGTAGAGAAACTACACAGGACACTGCTGTGCTCTCTTACCTCCTGAGTAGTCTCTACTTCACAAGACAATAGAGAAACTACACAGGACACTGCTGCGCTCTTTTATCTCCTGAGTAGTCTCTAGCTCACAAGACAGTAGGAGAAACTACACAGGACACTGCTGTTCTCTCTTACCTCCTGAGTAGTCTCTACTTCACAAGACAATAGAGAAACTACACAGGACACTGCTGCGCTCTCTTATCCCCTGAGTAGTCTCTATCTCACAATACCGTAGGAGAAACTACACAGGACACTGCAGTGCTCTCTTACCTCCTGAATAGTCTTTACTTCACAAGACGATATAGAAACTACACAGGACACTGCTGCACTCTCTTATCTCCTAAGTAGTCTCTATCTCACAAGGCAGTAGGAGAAACTACACAGGATACTGCTGTGCTCTCTTACCTCCTGAGTAGTCTCTATCTCACAAGACAGTATACTTATTTATTTATTTATTTATTTATTTATCTATTTATTTATTTTTGAAAGAGTGCACACATCCTAATTTTTATCAAAAACCACACAGATGAGGCATATAACTATATGTTAATCACCATCTGATATATGTCAACTACCATTTGACACTTTTTAAGTTCCCCTATCCTTATAACCTAATAAATAAGATCCATATATCCTATTTGTTGCGAGTGCCGTCCATTCATTTTATTTCCAGTAGGAGAAACTACACAGGACACTGCTGTGCTCTCTTACCTCCTGAGTAGTCTCTATCTCACAAGACACTAGAGAAACTACACAGGACACTGCTGTGCTCTCTTACCTCCTGTGTCGGCTCTATCTCACAAGACAGTAGAGAAACTACACATGACACTGCTGTGCTCTCTTACCTCCTGAATAGTCTCTACTTCACAAGACACTAGAGAAACTACACAGGACACTGCTGCGCTCTCTTATCTCCTAAGTAGTCTCTATCTCACAAGACAATAGAGAAACTACACAGGACACTGCTGCGCTCTCTTATCTCCTGTGTCGGCTCTATCTCACAAGACAGTAGAGAAACTACACATGACACTGCTGTGCTCTCTTACCTCCTGAGTAGTCTCTATCTCACAAGACAGTATACTTATTTATTTATTTATCTTTTTATTTATTTTTGAAAGAGTGCACACATCCCAATTTTTATAAAAAAAACACACAGATGAGACATATAACTATATGTTAATCACCATCTGATATATGTCAACTACCATTTGACACTTTTTAAGTTCCCCTATCCTTATAACCTAATAAATAAGATCCATATATCCTATTTGTTGCGAGTGCCGTCCATTCATTTCATTTCCAGTAGGAGAAACTACACAGGACACTGCTGTGCTCTCTTACCTCCTGAGTAGTCTCTATCTCACAAGACACTAGAGAAACTACACAGGACACTGCTGTGCTCTCTTACCTCCTGTGTCGGCTCTATCTCACAAGACACTAGAGAAACTAAACAGGACACTGCTGCGCTCTCTTATCTCCTAAGTAGTCTCTATCTCACAAGACATTAGAGAAACTGCACAGGACACTGCTGTGCTCTCTTACCTCCTGAGTAGTCTCTAGCTCACAAGACAGTAGGAAAAACTACACAGGACACTGCTGTTCTCTCTTACCTCCTGAGTAGTCTCTACTTCACAAGACAATAGAGAAACTACACAGGACACTGCTGCGCTCTCTTATCCCCTGAGTAGTCTCTATCTCACAATACCGTAGGAGAAACTACACAGGACACTGCAGTGCTCTCTTACCTCCTGAATAGTCTTTACTTCACAAGACGATATAGAAACTACACAGGACACTGCTGCACTCTCTTATCTCCTGAGTAGTCTCTATCTCACAAGGCAGTAGGAGAAACTACACAGGATACTGCTGTGCTCTCTTACCTCCTGAGTAGTCTCTATCTCACAAGACAGTATACTTATTTATTTATCTATTTATTTATTTTTGAAAGAGTGCACACATCCCAATTTTTATCAAAAACCACACAGATGAGGCATATAACTATATGTTAATCACCATCTGATATATGTCAACTACCATTTGACACTTTTTAAGTTCCCCTATCCTTATAACCTAATAAATAAGATCCATATATCCTATTTGTTGGGAGTGCCGTCCATTCATTTCATTTCCAGTAGGAGAAACTACACAGGACACTGCTGTGCTCTCTTACCTCCTGAGTAGTCTCTATCTCACAAGACACTAGAGAAACTACACAGGACACTGCTGTGCTCTCTTACCTCCTGTGTCGGCTCTATCTCACAAGACAGTAGAGAAACTACACATGACACTGCTGTGCTCTCTTACCTCCTGAGTAGTCTCTACTTCACAAGACACTAGAGAAACTACACAGGACACTGCTGCGCTCTCTTATCTCCTGAATAGTCTCTACTTCACAAGACACTAGAGAAACTACACAGGACACTGCTGCGCTCTCTTACCTCCTGAGTAGTCTCTATCTCACAAGACAGTAGAGAAACTACACAGGACACTGCTGTGCTCTCTTACCTCCTGAGTAGTCTCTATCTCACAAGACAATAGAGAAACTACACAGGACACTGCTGCGCTCTCTTATCTCCTAAGTAGTCTCTATCTCACAAGACACTAGAGAAACTGCACAGGACACTGCTGTGCTCTATTACCTCCTGAGTAGTTTCTATCTCACAAGACAGTAGAGAAACTACACATGACACTGCTGTGCTCTCTTACCTCCTGAGTAGTCTCTACTTCACAAGACAATAGAGATTCTACACAGGACACTGCTGCGCTCTCTTACCTCCTGAGTAGTTTCTATCTCACAAGACAGTAGAGAAACTACACAGGACACTGCTGTGCTCTCTTACCTCCTGAGTAGTCTCTACTTCACAAGACACTGCTGCACTGGCTTAGTTATTACAAGGCATGTCTCTGTTTAAAGGGTTGAACATTGACTTATAGGATATCTGCCTTACATCTGGTGGCATCAGAGGCAGAGCTTGTTAAGAGCTCATTTGCATCCCTTCTTCCCAGAATTCCGGAGGAGCATTTATGGCTTATAAGTCTCCTCACGCCGATTAAGGTGCTCTCTCCCCATGGAGAGATGGTATCCCCTAAATTATCCATGTTACTAGATTATCATGTTATTAAGTTATCCATGTAACTAGATTATCAATGTAACTAGGTTACCCATGTAACTACATTGTATGAGCTGATTCATGTTACTAGGTTATCCACATAACTAGATTATAAAAGTTAATCAAAATCCCAGATTTTATTTCAAGACACGGAGGCTCCTATTGCTTAACCCTTTCTTTACTGACACACAACAGCAGCAAAGAATCCAATAACAAAATCAACCAATGGGCACACAGCCCTCCCCTTAGCCCCACCCCTTCAGTCCTTCTTCCTCTTTCTTTGCTGCTGCACACAAGTTAAGTATTCCACCCTCCTGCTTGCAGGGGTTGGTGGTATTATATTTGTATAGATATTATTTCTTCCCCATTTGTTTTCTCTCCCCATATATTTAGGGGTATTTATAGATAGGTGTTTTATTCCCTACTGGTCGTTTAGGCCGTTCTTGCGGTCCACACCTTTGTTTATCTTCCCCCCTTTTTTTTTCCACCCCTTTTGGCTCTGCTCTATTCCCCGTTCCTTGTCCGGGACTCTTGGGGCTGTTATTTGTTTTTGGCTGCGCTGCGCTCTTACCCCTGAGGTCCCGCTTCTCTCCGCTCCTCCGTGCGTCCGAGATCTCGCGATTTTTCGCGGGATCTCGGGCGGCTTCGCTCCTGTTCCTGCCACTGGTTCCCGCCGTCTCTGTTGGTGCGCCCGAGATCTCGCGAGATTTCGGGCGCCATCTTAGTTTCGCCTTACCGCTCCGATCATTAGGTGGACGGTTCTCTCCAGCGGCAGCTGCATGCGGCGGATCGGTGGCTCCTACTGTAGGGTGACTAACCCTGCATAGTTATTCTTGCTTTTAGGGACAGTACTGCAGCGTAGGGTGTCTATATTACTGCCAGGCTTTAACTGCCCTATTATACCCACACAGTTATGTCCGCCCAGAAGGCTCCAACTTCAGCCCAGGGGGCCCCTTCTCAGGGTGAGCTTCCCCTTTCCCCTCAGAATTTGGGGATTATGCCTTCTACCGGAGGGGCTACTCCCGTGCCATCGGACACTCAGGCCATGACCCTGCAAAGATCTATATCTGAGGCCATTATGTCTGCCATGGGTTCTATGTCGTCAGCTTTGACGCACTCTATCTCCCAGGTGCTCATTGCCAATACATCATCTTCAGCTGTGGTTCCTAGCCCCGCCCCCTTGCCAGCCCCTAATGCCTCCAGGAACATTATGAATGATGGCCTTGTCCCATCCAATGACGGCGCGCCTCGGCCGCGCAAAAGAGCCTGTCCGCGCCAGGCAGAAAGAGCACGGCACTGGAAGTCGGCCCGGTCCCAGCCGGAGCTAGAGTCCGATTCTAATGCGGAATCCGAGGAGGAGGCTTGGTTAGAATCTTATAATGATTCTGAGGATCTAGACATTGATGGGTCGCCTGTCCAAGGCACCTCTGTTTCTTTTTCGACCTTACCCCAACGACCGGTAGAGGTCGACCCGACGGACCCTGGCCAGTCCGTTTCTCTTGTAGATCCGGCGGGTGTCCCACTCTTTGACCCGAATTCCCTTCATCACCCCAGGTCTGCGGAGTGGCTTCCGGCGCCTCACGTTGCCAGTTATTTGGAGTCCATGGTCCGCAAGCCTCTTAGCAAAGAGGCACGGAACAAACTCCGGGCTGAATGCCCTCGGCCGGCGATACCTAATAAGGTATGCGAAACCCCGGTCGTGGACCCGAAGATGGTCCAGTTCCTGTCTAAAACGGGATTTAGTCCCAAGAGAGGCCTAGACTCGGCTCTCAAAGCTTGTCAGGACAAGTTATTGGATATTATGGGGCCCCTGACAAAAATCTTTGATTTGGCGGAATCCGCCTTGGCGGAAGGGCAACTGGTCGACCCGGAGGAACTCCGTGGTTGGGCCCAAAGAGCCATTTGCATGGCAGGAAATGCAAACACCTCCCTGAGTATTGAAAGGCGCAAGGCCATCCTCCTGAAAATCGAGCCTAAGCTGACCAATATGGCTCTGTCGGAATCAGGTAAAGAGGCCCAAGGTTTCCTCTTTGGGGATCCCTTCGTTAAGGAGCTAGGGAAGTTCGTAGGGACCTTTACCGCCCTTGATAAAGCCCAGACGTCAATGCGTAGGGTATTTAGCGGTAGGGTTTCTGCTAGGGCCGGCAGTACAAGGGGCCGTCTGTCCGGCCGTTCCTTGTTCCAGACCCGAGGTTCGGGTCGAGGCTCCTTCGCTTCCTACCGCCCGCCTGTCCATGACCAGAGACACCAGCCGTCCTTCTTCCCTTCCCGTGGTGCTCAGGGACGGGGAAGGCCTTACAGAGGAAATCCAAACCTCAGACGCCCATTTGGTAAGTCTACCTCCTGTTCTCCCTTTTTCGGAACGTTATGTCGGGGGCAGACTCCAACATTTTATGCATGTTTGGGCGTTCATTACCAGCGACCCGTGGGTACTGTCCACGGTTCAGGGCTTCCGCATAGAGCTTGTGGCCCCCCCCCCCCCGTGGTTCCGCCCCCTCTTCCTTCCACGTTCCGATCGCAGGTATCGCAGAACCTGGTGGACGTGGAGCTGCGGGCCCTTTATCTCAAAGGGGCGGTGGAACCGGCCCCTCTCGATCGCGACGGGGTGATCAGCAGTATTTTCCTGGTGGAAAAGAAGGGAGGCCAGTTCCGTCCCGTCATCAATCTAAAGGCCCTAAATGCATTCGTCAGGTACAGACATTTCAAAATGGAGGGCATTCACCTCCTGAGGGACATGCTGCTTCCCGGAGACTGGATGGCCAAGTTGGACCTCAAGGATGCATACTTGACGGTTCCGATAGCACTTCCCTCCAGGGACCTTCTTCGTTTCCACTGGCAGGGGTCGATATGGCGCTTCACGTGTCTCCCCTTCGGACTGTCGTCCGCCCCCTGGTGCTTCACCAAGCTGTTACGCCCGGTGGTGGCGTGGCTTCGTTCTCGGGGGGTGAGACTCATAATCTATCTGGACGACATCCTGATCATGGCTGTGGACCGGACCTCCCTCCTGTCCCACCTTCAGTTGGCGGTACGCCTTCTCTCCTCCCTGGGTTTCATAATCAACCAGGAGAAGTCTTGTCTG
Source organism: Bufo gargarizans (assembly GCF_014858855.1). NCBI lineage: Eukaryota > Metazoa > Chordata > Amphibia > Anura > Bufonidae > Bufo > Bufo gargarizans. The sequence goes on along the minus strand of NC_058083.1, from coordinate 46,076,475 downwards.
ATTCCTGCTCAGACCATGGAGTTTCTCGGTTTCCAAGTGGACTCCCTCTCTTTGACTCTGAGTCTCCCTCCTTTGAAAGTGCGGTCGATCCGCAAGGAGTTACGTCGCACCCTCTCTCTTCCCCAGGTCTCACTGCGTCATTTGGCCAGGGTGATAGGTCTCTTATCATCGTCCATTCAGGCTATCTTTCCGGCTCCCCTTCATTATCGGGCCCTCCAGCGTCTCAAAATCGCGCACCTACAGGCTGGTGCGTCTTATGCGGATCTAATCGCTTTGGATCCGGAGACGAGGGACGAATTGGAATGGTGGATTGCCAACCTCTCTGCCTGGAATGGCAGGGCTCTGTTTGGTCCCCACCCGGACGTGGTGATCGAATCGGACGCCAGCCTTCACGGTTGGGGCGCCCATTGCGAGGGGGTTTCCACGGGAGGCCCTTGGTCCACAGAGGAGTCTCACTTGCACATCAATGCCCTGGAACTTCTGGTGGGTTCCTTTGCCATTCGCAGCTTCACCTGCGGGAGGGCCAGGGCATGTATTCGCCTTCGCATGGACAACATCTCAGCTGTCCGTTACATCAATTCCATGGGAGGTACCCGATCGTCGATGTTGACTCATCTGGCCAAGGATTTTTGGGATTATTGCCTGGACCGCAACGTCTCGGTGGTGGCGGAATACCTACCGGGATTACACAACACGCTGGCCGATTGGAACTCACGCTACATCTCGGATGCCAGCGACTGGAGATTGGATGTGGAGGTCTTCTCTGTCATCGTGTCTCGTTGGGGTCCGTTTTCGATCGACCTTTTCGCTTCGCGCTGGAACGCACAACTTCCCAGATACTTCAGTTGGAGACCGGACCCGGCCGCGGAGGCAGTGGATGCCCTTCTTCAACAGTGGTCGGAGGGGGTGATGTATGCCTTCCCGCCGTTCTCGCTGATCCCGCGGATTTTGGCCAAGATACGCCTACATGCCTCGGAGCTGGTGTTGATACTTCCTTTTTGGGGCACTCAGTCGTGGTTCCCGCAGCTCTTGGAGCTTCTGGTGGAGATCCCCCTTCTGCTTCCTCTCCGGACGTCACTGCTGCTGGATCCTCTGAACCATCCTCATCCTCTAGTGCTGGACGGGTCCCTTCGTCTTCTGGCCTGCAGGGTGTCGGGTTGTCTTGGCAGACCGAGGGACTTTCGGTTGTCTTCTGTGGTTTCCGTTGCCACCGTGCCTCCGAGTCGTTTGTTCGAAGATGTGGTGATCGCTTCGTTGGAGTTCTCCTGGTTCCGGTTGTTCCAGTTTTTCCGTTGGTGGGCTTGTGGAGACAAAGAAAGAGGAAGAAGGACTGAAGGGGTGGTCCCTTTATACTGGGGCTAAGGGGAGGGCTGTGTGCCCATTGGTTGATTTTGTTATTGGATTCTTTGCTGCTGTTGTGTGTCAGTAAAGAAAGGGTTAAGCAATACTCGCCTCCGTGTCTTTCATAAAATCATGACTTTACGTCATATTTTAGGAAAATCATACAATTATTTTTTCATACACCTAAAACTATGTGAAAAAAAGGATGTCTTCCCCCTTTATCTCTGATATTTTTGGTTGCAGCAGGCTGCAGGGGTGGAGAGCAGAGGAGAGGATTGGAGTAATAGTAGCAAGAATAGAGGTCACCGTTGATCTGTACCCTTACACTCCCTACGGTGATGGGAGGGGCACACCTTTCTTCCCTTAAGGGCACAAACTGGTCCTGCAGTTCTCCTTCTTGGTGTTAGTTCATGGGGCCCTTGATGGTGGTCATATCAGGGCCTCCTGCAGGGTTGAAGGCAATGATGAGGCAGTTTTGCAGTAGAACATTCCTTACTGAAGAATGAAGTTCAGGGACATCAGTTACAGTTCTCCGCATTAATGGACCAGCATGTTACATGGCTGCACAGGTGGTTAGTAGGCCAAGATGTCTCTTTAATGAATATTCCTCACACTGCACTTCTCTAACTGCGTTTTTCATAAGCATCCAGAAATAGGGGTGCAACCACAGGGTGGACCCCAACATCAGACTAAGCTCTGCACCTTTTATACAGGTTACTATACTCACAGTTTAAGTTTCTACAGATTTCCTCAGCGGGATGTAGTATAGTGAGCACAAACGGATTCTGCCTTTTGTAAGCTTGTCCAGGGCCGGACAATGTTAGGGCTCTTTTACACTTGCGTTCTTTTCTTCCGGCATAGAGTTCCGTCGTCGGGGCTCTATGCCGGAAGAATCCTGATCAGTTTTATCCTAATGCATTCTGAATGGAGTGAAATCCGTTCAGGATGCATCAGGATGTCTTCAGTTCCGGACCGGAACGTTTTTTGGCCGGAGAAAATACCGCAGCATGCTGCGCTTTTTGCTCCGGCCAAAAATCCTGAAGACTTGCCGCAAGGCCGGATCCAGAATTAATGCCCATTGAAAGGCATTGATCCGGATCCGGCCTTAAGCTAAACGTCGTTTCGGCGCATTGCCGGATCCGACGTTTAGCTTTTTTTCAATGGTTACCATGGCTGCCAGGACGCTAAAGTCCTGGCAGCCATGGTAAAGTGTAGCGGGGAGCGGGGGAGCAGTATACTTACCATCCGTGCAGCTCCCGGGGCGCTCCAGAGTGACGTCAGGGCGCCCCAAGCGCATGGATCACGTGATCGCATGGCACGTCATCCATGCGCATGGGGCGCTCTGACGTCATTCTGGAGCGCCCCGGCAGCCGCACGGACTGTAAGTATACCGCTCCCCCGCTCCCCCGCTCCCCACTACTACTATGGCAACCAGGACTTTAATAGCATCCTGGCTGCCATAGTAACACTGAAAGCATTTTGAAGACAGATCCGTCTTCAAATGCTTTCAGTACACTTGCGTTTTTCCGGATCCGGCGTGTAATTCCGGCAAGTGGAGTACACGCCGGATCCGGACAACGCAAGTGTGAAAGAGGCCTTACTCTAAAGCCTATAAAGCCCTTTCAGACAGCATATCTCCACAGGGCTTCTACTCGCACCTTTCTCTCAACACTGGTATGCTTTTTTTAACGTTTTTTTCTTTCTTGCCTTGCTGTGGTTGGCACCTAATCCAGGGTTGGCTTTACTCTCAGCTAACCAACTAATCTACTCACTCCTCTATTTAGACTTGGATTGATTCTAGACTGTTCTAACTCCTCCTTCCCTATGGGGAAACAGAAAAAGCCCCATTTAGTGGTGGATGTGAATATGGCCTATTAATACCTCAGTCAGCACAAGTACATAAAATGCATATATTACACAAAAGTACAACTTTGCACCCCTTTTTGCAGTGGACCACTGCTCTGCAGTGAGACATTGCAAGATGAGATGGTGGCGCCTACCAGATCTCATCATCTAGTGCAGTCGGAGCAGTGTGGAGGAAGGGGAGGCTCCTGTTGCAGCCAGTTGCCCTACAGCCAGAGACAGGCCTGAGATTTATGAAAATGAGAAGGGATGGAAGGTACATAGGGTCTTATGGCTCTTTATTACTTTACATTAGCCTTCAATAAGAATCACATAAGGAGTGGTTTACAGATCCTCGCTCTCTTGATTCATAAACAGAATGCAAGAGATCAGTGAATACTGACACATCCGAGAAAAAAGTTCACACTATTAGATTTATGAACTATTTAGGGTCAGTGGAAAGCCTGTTGATAAGGAATTGTCCTTTAATTTGCTATGATACAGAACTAAGGCATAGACAAAATGACAGCCTCCATCCACATCCAACCCGCTTAGGACTCGGGAATTCTTACACTGAATTCCTGCAGAATTTTTTGGTGATTTAGATTGGCAGAAGATATTAGCAGCAAATCCCATTTATTCTCCTCCAGGGACCATATCATTCTTGTGCCAGATGACTCATGATACTTGACAAGTCATCGCCTCCACCACTGACCTACCCACAGAGGAAGTCCACGCCCTCCGGAGAATCGCTCCCAAGCTAATGAAAAATCTATGATTGACTGAGACGACTTTGTAGGAATAATAAAGGCTTCATTTATTCTATTTATTATGGCTGAATTATTTTGCCACTGTATGGAAATGCTTTTGAGGGAATTGTACTGGTTTTATAACTTAAAGGGGTATTTCCATCACATACAATGGGGGCATATCACCCCTATTGTCTGATAGGTGCAGGTCCCACCTCTGGGACCCGCACCTACAACGAGAACGGAGCAGGGAGAGCTGTAGCTGGAGCACTCTGAATTTTCTGGGGTCCGTCCACTACCAAGCACTGCTCCCCGCTGCTCCTATAGAAGTGAATGGGAGCACACAGCTGGCTCAGCTATTTTCGGCCGCCCCATTGAAATGAATGGAGTGTGGCTGCGCATTGTAGGTGCGGGTCGAGAGGTGGAACCCGCACCTATCAGACAATGGGGGCATATTGTAACCCCATTGTCCCCATTTCCCCATTGTCTGACATGGGAAAACCCCTTTAAGAACTGTATGGTCATTTTATTTGGAAACTATAGGGTACTTTTATATAGGAATTGTATGCTCATTTTATCTGGATACTATATGGCGCTTTTCTTTAAAGGGGTTGTCTCACTTCAGTACGTTGCATTTATCATGTAGAGAAAGATAATAAAAGCCAATTACTAATGTATTGTGATTGCCCATATTGCTTCCTTTGCTGGCTGGATCACATTACACACTGCTCGTTTCCATGGTTACAGACCACCTTGCAATCCATCAGTGGTGGACGTGCTACCACACTATAGGAAAAAGCATCAGCCTCTCTGGTGGCCGGAACCATGGGAGCGCACATAGGTTAGTGCTTTTTCCTATACTGTTCAAGCACGACCACCACTGATGGATTGCAGGGTGGTCTGTAACCATGGAAACAAGTAGTGTATAATGTGATGGAAAAATTAATCCAGCCAGCGGAGGAGGCAATATGGATAATCGCAGTACATTAGTAAGTGCCTTGTATTAACTTCCTCTACATGATAAATGCCACTTACTGAAGTGAGACAAGCCCTTTGAGCAGCAGGAGTCACAGCGAGAGGCTTGAGCTCCCAGTGTCATCTAGCCGTCGTGTCTTGACCAGTAACCCAGCGGTTCTTGAATGGTTGACTTGCAGCGTCCCACTACGTGTGTATGGGCACTGCTTAAAAGCACTTTTACATTTGAAACTGTATTATGTGGTATTGTATGATTTTGTACTATTATATCTGCAAAATCCCTGTTACCAGGCAGATTAGGTGTAATTTACACATCCCACCACTAGATGGGGATATAGTTCACGTCTTATATATATACCTAGGTCAGGCCTAGTGAGGCAGATTAAGAATGGGGTTCAGTTGAGACCAGAGTTCAGATTAGTGGAGACAGTGGAGATCAGTAAGTAGACTGATACTGAGAGCGAGGGAGTGCAGATCCAGCACTTCTGCATTAATGAAAGTTTAGCGCGCCCCGGAGGACTTCGTGCTGTCCATCTCAACATTGTGCTGCCAGCCCAGGGAGGCTATCTGCTAACCGTGGGTAAACTGATGAACTGTGTGTTATTATTTGGCCCCTCATCGGTTCACCGTGCACCTCACGTGTTGCCCCTGCGCTACTGGCTGGCTGCATATCTTTTATTGGCGTCACGAACAGGATATTAACCCTTGCGCCATATTTTAGAGACTGTCGCATGGGAATAAGCCCCTTTATCTGATTGAGAGAATTTTGCTTATTGTGCGCTGTTTTGGGCTACAGAACTGTTTAAACTGCTTGAAAAGTATATGGAGGTGCTATACTAGGCCCCAGCATAAAAATCGCGGTGTTAAAAGTGAAAAAATCCAACATTTGTGTGTCACTATAACTGCTTGCTGTCAGTGAATAGACTGTTTCTATGCAATTAAGATGGCCGCCGGAGCTCTGGTTTGAAAAATAATACTGCGCCATCACTGTGGACAAGTTAACGACACCCCCTGAAGAGCAGGAAAACGTAGTGCCGCCCACTGATGCAAAATTGTCTGGTCAAGCCTATCCTACCTTTACTGTGTTGTTTCCCAGAGGCCGGCCCTGTATGCAAAACACAGCGCCGCCTCCTCTGCTTGTGGCCACATCAAAGGGAGACGCCGTGCACGGGAGGACAGTGTGACGTGCGTGCATCCCCAAAGTATTGCGAGATCTCACACAGGCGAGCTGCCGGAGCGGATCGCTTTGCCTGCCGTCCCCCAAAGTAGAGCACAGTCTGTGAGTACTCCGATTTGCCCCACTAGGCTAAAGAGAGCACCGCTAGCCAGGAGCGCTACCAGAAGCTCAAGTAAGCGCTGCCTGAGTTTTGCATTCAGCCGATATCAAATATTTAAATGGCGATACACCGCAAGATAGCAACGCCGCATAAAAAGTATCTACAGCCACAATTAACCTACCTAACTGTAATCGACCTATTGTCAGCATGTCTGTACAAGAAGATAACGTGCAGTCTGACCTCCGCTGACCCCCTGCGGCAGCCGCAGCCGGTCCCAGCGCAATACCAACTGCTGCAGCGCCAAGTTTAATGCCGTTAACCATGCCTTATTATTTTGGGGCCCCCTGGTTCCCACGTTATTCTGGAGAGGTTCATACTTTAAGGGACTTTAAAGAAAAAATGCTTGCTGTGTTCAGGTTGTACCCTGTATCCCCAGAACAGCAGATGGAGATTCTCCTTGCGCAATTGGAAGGAGCTGCTCTCAGAGAAGTGAAGTCCTGGCCAAGCTCAGAGAGGAGGACACTGGAGCAGATATTTGGACGTCTCTACACCAGCTTTGAACCCAGGACAGTGTCAGAGGTCAAGATGAGGTTCTTCAGTAAGAAACAGCAATCGGGTGAGTCCCTCAGAGACTTTGCATTATCTTTGCAGGAAGCCCTTAGAGCTGTTGTACAAGTAGACCCCCGTGAGGCAGAGAATCAGGACAAAACCCTGAAAGAACAGTTTATTGAAGGTGTCAATACAGACAATTTAAAGAGCCAACTAAGAATGTTAGCCGCCCAGCATCCAAGTGCTGCTTTCTTCGACTTCAAAGAACCTGTTGGATCCGCTGTAGTGCCAGCAACACAGCCGGTCACCCCTGTCAAACCTTTACCTGTCGTCAGTCAGGCAACTCAAGCCCCAATTCCTGACGCCTGGAACAATGGGAAAAGCCACTATTGCTGGAGGATGAGAAACCTGCGTCCAGAAGGCTCTTCTCTCCTGATTATAAAGAGACTTATTCCAGAAATTTAGGCGGACGCCCACCTGACCGCACTAGTACCCCCAAGCGGCCTATCTGTACATACTGTCACAAGCCAGGCCATACTGAAGCCACCTGCTGGCAGTTAAACGGGCGACCCCTGACGTCAGGGACCACCCCTCGGGAGTTAGATCAATAGGTCCAGAAGATCCCTATTGGATGCCAAGATATGTAGGATCCTGTCCAGAACTTAAAGGTGGGAAGACAATGTAATAGAGCAGCACGAAATGCCAGCAGAATGCTTGGATGTATAGGGAGAGGTATAAGCAGTAGAAAGAGGGAGGCGCTTATGCCGCTGTACAGATCACTGGTGAGACCTCACTTGGAGTATTGTGCGCAGTACTGGAGGCCATATCTCCAGAAGGATATAGATACTCTGGAGAGAGTTCAGAGAAGAGTTACTAAACTGGTACATGGATTGCAGGATAAAACTTACCAGGAAAGATTAAAAGACCTTAATATGTATAGCTTGGAAGAAAAACGAGGCAGAGGGGATATGATAGAAACTTTTAAATACATAAAGGGAATCAACTCGGTAAAGGAGGAGAGCATATTTAAAAGAAGAAAAACTACCACAAGAGGACACAGTTTTAAATTAGAGGGGCAAAGGTTTAAAAGTAATATAAGGAAGTATTACTTTACTGAGAGAGTAGTGGACGCATGGAATAGCCTTCCTGCAGAAGTGGCAGCTGCAAATACAGTGAAGGAGTTTAAGCATGCATGGGATAGGCATAAGGCTATCCTTCATATAAGATAGAGCCAGGGACTATTCATAGGATTCAGATATATTGGGCAGACTAGATGGGCCAAATGGTTCTTATCTGCCGACACATTCTATGTTTCTATGTTTCTACTGAGTGCACAACAGAGATTCGCCAATGAAAAAGGAGAAATCTGCTGTGTCCGCATCCGAGATAATCAACCTGTGATTCTCAAACCCAACACCGAAACTCTCCTGTGGTGCCGAGCTGTAGTTGGAATTCAAGGTCAAGACTACCAAGCCTTGGTAGAGCCTGTCGTCTTGGAAGACTATCCCCTAGTTAGAGCTGCAAGAAGCCTGGTAACCGTCTCTGAAGGTAAAGTACCTATTCGTCTCCTCAACTTAAGTGATCACAGTGTAACGTTAACAAAGTACCGTCCCATTGCACAGCTGATCCAGGTTACCTTTCAAGATGTCATCAGCGTGACTACAGATCTCAAGAAACAACACCCTCAGGGCCAAAACTTAAACACCCCCTGGTGGAAAGAACTTCATGGGGGAGATGCTTCAACACCAGAACACCAACTGGATGGGGTATTGCAAGTCGTGAAGGAGCATCACCGAGCCTTCAGTAAACATTCTACAGACTATGGGGAAGTGGACATCATAAAGCACTCCATCCCTACAGGTTCACACCCACTGATCAAAGAAAGGTATCGGCCTATACCACCTACTATGTATCAATCCGTCAAGCAAATGATTCAAGAGATGAAAGACTCAAATATCATCAAAGACAGCCATAGTCCATGGGCTGCACCACTAGTCCTAGTACGGAAAAAAGACGGCAACATCAGATTCTGTGTGGACTACAGAAAAATCAACCAAATTACCCACAAAGATGCTTACCCTTTACCACGCATAGAGGAATCCTTGACAGCTTTAGGATCTTCAGCCTACTTCTCTACTCTTGATTTAACCAGTGGATACTGGCAAGTACCAATGGCACCAGAAGATCGTGAGAAGACTGCATTTACTACCCCTATGGCTTATTTGAATTCAACTGCATGCCCTTTGGACTTTGCAATGCGCCTGGAACATTTCAGAGATTAATGGAGCGTTGTCTGGGCCACAAAAATTTAGAAACTGTCCTGTTGTACTTAGATGATGTCATCATCTACTCCAAATCCTATGAAGATCACTTGAAACATCTGGCCGAAGTTTTTCAAGTTCTCATTAAGCATGGACTAAAAGTCAAACCATCTAAGTGTTATCTACTGAAGCCAGAAGTCAAATACTTAGGGCATATCGTAAGCTCTGAAGGTGTTAAACCGGATCCAGAGAAGATAGCAGCAGTCCAAAATTGGCCTACTCCCACTACGGTGAAGGAAGTAAGGAGTTTCCTCAGTTTCGCAGGATATTACAGACGTTTCATTCCTCACTTTGCCCAAATTGCAGAGCCAATATTGGAACTTTTGAGAGGGCATCCTAAAATGTATCAGAAATCTCCAATACCAGTTGAATGGAACACTGAAAGAGAAATTGCCTTCCAGCTCCTGAAGAAGAAATTAACAGAACCACCAATCTTAGGTTATCTGGATTATCAACAGCCATTTCATCTTTACACAGATGCAAGTAAGAAAGGCCTGGGAGCTGTTTTGTCACAAGTACAAGAAGGTAAAGAAAGAGTCATTTCCTACGCTAGTAGATCTCTTAGAGGTGCTGAATGAAACAAACAAAACTACAGTTCATTCAAATTGGAATTTCTCGCACTCGTGTGGGCTGTCACAGAAAAATGTAAAGATTATCTTGCCGCAACACCCTTCGTGGCCTTCACTAATAACAACCCACTAGCACATCTTAACACCGCCAAGTTAAGAGTGTTGGAGCAAAGATGGGCCTCACGCCTTGCTAACTACAAATTTTACCGTAAAGTACAGAACAGGAAAAGCAAACAAAAATGCGGATGCATTATCCCGTCTGCCGACCAAAGAATACCCTACTTCACAAGAAGATGTTTGGGAAGAGGTAGAAGTGCCATCCTTCTACAACAACTTTGTCCACCAAGACATCATCACTGTCAAAGGGGAAAAGGTTTTCAACCTTCAACAACAAGTGGATCCAAAATCCCATGTAGACAAAAAAAAAAGGATCAAATTACAAAATGAAAGCAGAGTGTTAGGAGAATTGCAAGATTTCTTCACCAGCGGAAGAACACCAGAAAGAATCCGCAGGAAGAATGCTGATCTAGAGTTGTCAAAACTATGGAGACACAGAAAACACCTCTTTCTACAAAAGGGCCTACTATTAAGAAGAACTTTAGACCCCATTACATGGGATCGTCTATATCAAATGTTAATACCACGCCGTGATGCAAGAATAACTCTTGAGATGTACCATGATCAACCAGGATACTTTGGTGTGCAGAAAACAGAAGCCACCATCCGTAGATTCTATCGGGATGAGAGGAGACATTAAAAAAAGGTGTTGAGAATGTTCTACCTGTGCTGTTGGAAGAAATGAGAAACATGACCAAAAAGCCCCCTTACATTCCATTGTAAGCAGAACACCATTAGAAATAGTAGCAATTGACCATGTGAAGTTGGAACCAAGTCGCTTTGGTTACACATATGCTATGACCATCATTGACCATTACACAAAATTTGTTGTAGCCGGGCCTGTCAAAGACTTGACCGCAAAAACAACTGCAGATGCTTTCTGGAAACACTTATTGTTGCCCTATGGACGGCCAGAGATAATCCTCACAGATCAGGGATCTGCCTTTGAATCACAACTCTTTAAAGAACTGTGTACCTTTCACAACTGTCAGAAAATCAGGACCACAGCATACCATCCCCAAGGGAATGGACTTTGTGAAAAGATGAACCAAACCCTAATTAAAATGTTAAGAGCAGTCCCACCTGCTACAAGAAATGATTGGCCTACTCTATTGCCTCAGCTGATGTATATCTACAACAACACTATTCATTGTTCTACTGGGTATACACCCTACTACCTTATGTTTGGCCGACAATGTACATTATCTGCTGACCACACTTTGGGCATACAAGTGCCTGATGCAATCAACCCTCTACCAAAAACTGATTGGGTGACTGAACACCAAAGGCGTTTGATTGATGCACAAGAGATTGTTCAACAACGAATGGGACATGCCCATGAAAAACAACAGAAGGACTATAACCAATCTGCCAAGATAGAAAATCTCAAAATTGGTGATCATGTCTGGTTAAAAAATAACCATCTAATCAGCAAACTTGATAGCAATCCAGAAACTGATACTGCTATTCTCAATCCAGAAACTGATACGTATGAGATTACCCAAGAGGATAAATCCTGTGTAGTACATATAAATCGCCTAAAATTGTGCCTCAAAGAAGACACTCCAGTAGAAACTTTGCAAGAAGAAGCTGTTCCAGAAGAAATTCAACCCAATGAGCCAGAACTGGAAAAACCAACTGAGCCAGAGGGATCAATACAGTCCTTTGGAAAAACATTATTAGCCTCTGATCCTTTGCAATGGTTCTTAACTCCATGGCTCAACATCTTAGTGCCTGCTAAAACCAACACCCCAACACTTCAACTAGAAGCTGAAGTTATTACAACTCAGGAAACCTCAAGTTCCCTTGAAGCAAGGTCTGAAGAGTCTCAACCGCTTCGTAGATCCGATAGGAGTACCAGAGGACAACCACCTGTCCGTTACAGGGATTTCCTGCCCCAGCAGCCGGGAAGACAACTTCAAGCTTTGCCAAATCAACGTTAAGGACACCCTTAATCTGTTTGGAATTCCAGCGATCCAGAAAAAGGACTAATCTACAGTTATCTTTCCATTTTCCTTAAAGGACCTTTTAAGGGACTATTTGCCTGTTTGCAACGTTCAAGTTTGCACCCGGAGATAGACTTTCACATACCTGAGTCTCCGTGATATTCCACTTTGACATTTACTTAAGCCCAGGGAACGGACTCATACCCTGTGAGCCTCCTGAGATGTTTATTTTTGTTTTTCTTCATTGTTATGGACAATTTTGTTTTCCGGTACATCATCAGACTTAAAAAAATAAAATGATGTGTTACCCCATTTGTCACATTTAGTTGTTGCCTGAGATATGCTTGCCTAACCCATTTTATTTATAGGTACAAGAAGTACAAGAATGTGAGTTATGGCATTATTTTCCTATGCATGCATACTTTTCCTTTTTTATATCTTACAGGAAGATACAACATCGAGTCAAGAATGTGTCGAGGTCGACTTACATTTTACCATGGGGGTATGCAGCGTCCCACTACGTGTGTATGGGCACTGCTTAAAAGCACTTTTTACATTTGAAACTGTATTATGTGGTATTGTATGATTTTGTACTATTATATCTGCAAAATCCCTGTTACCAGGCAGATTAGGTGTAATTTACACATCCCACCACTAGCTGGGGATATAGTTCAGGTCTTATATATATACCTAGGTCAGGCCTAGTGAGGCAGATTAAGAATGGGGTTCAGTTGAGACCAGAGTTCAGATTAGTGGAGACAGTGGAGATCAGTAAGTAGACTGATACTGAGAGCGAGGGAGTGCAGATCCAGCACTTCTGCTCTAAAGAAAGTTTAGTCCAGAAAGGGACAAGAGAAAAAGACTTATATACATCCAAAGGATAAAAGCTACAAGTCAGGCATTAAGGACCTTTGGGATATTCCGGTGAAGGATACCACAGCCTCCGGCAACCTCACCCAAAATTGCTCTGATATTGAAAATAACCCACTGCTCCAAACAAAAACCTGAAAAGCCTAGAAACAGTGGATTTGCAGAATCAACTCTGTAACATCAAGAGACTGCATTTTTGTTCTGCTGCAACCAAAGTCACCAAAAGTAAAAGTTGTGAGTTGCATCTTACCACTGTCTACCTCATTATTACCACTATTGGTTGTACCACTATTAACGGTACTGGCGTCACGACAAAAACCATCAAGGGACTCAGCTGCAACAAGCACCCTAAGCACCCCTAACATCAAGGGCACCTCACCACCATCTTGGCTGATGCTTCCCTACCACAGAGCGTGCCCCGGAGGACTTCGTGCTGTCCACCTCTACACTGTGCTGCAAGCCCAGGGAGGCTTTCTGCTAACCGTGAGTAAACTGATGAACTGTGTGTTATTATTTGGCCCCTCATCGGTTCACCATGCACCTCACGTGTTGCCCCTGCGCTACTGGCTGGCTGCAGACTCGGTCGTCCACTTCGTCCCAAGTGACATCAGACCACACCAGCCAACAGTCAGTGGGTTCGTCAGACACAACTCTTAGTTGGCATGGCTCGGGAGCAGGCCCTGCGCCCTTTTCTGTTCCCTCAGCCAGAGAAGTATTATATTCTGTGGGCTCCGCTCCATTATACAGCGAGGACGAGCTACTAGAAGACAGTCAGCAGCTACTGCCCAGCCAAGATGTGGAGGAGACATCCGCCGCTTCCTCCAGTAGTCGGGCAAGTAGTGATGAGGAGAGTGGCATGGAAGCTGGTGTTGCGAGCGGTGAGGCTCCTGACCCAGAGACCATTGAGGACGACATCAGTGACTTGCAGACACTACTTGATGATGTAGCTGATCGCACTTGGGTGCCGGGTGACGAAGGGCCTTCATCATCATTGGGAGAAGAGGGTGCAGCTTGCCCGTGAGGCAGCGGCGGAGCCAGCAAGTCGCTAGTGTGGCTGGGAGTCAGCAGGGGGGCAGCAGAGGGAGATCGGGAGCCAAACGTGCCCGGGGTAGACCACCCGCAGGTGCCTACCTGCCTGGAAAGTAGTGGTGCACGGGTTCACAGAAGCAGCAGCAGTAGCAGTCAGTCATTGCGGAGTGTTGGGGGTAAAATCATCTACTCGGCATTGTGGCAGTTTTTTATTAAGCCACTGGAGGAGGTGAACATGGTTATTTGTAGATTCTGTAGGCAGAAGGTGAAGGGTGGTCCGGGTGCCAATGTTGGCACCACGGCCCTGCGTCAACATATGCAACGTCGTCATAAAGTGGCCTGGGAGAACCGTGGCTCTGATGTGGTGGTCCACTGGTCCAGCCTGCCGCAGCAACGGCTGCATCACCCAGTGGCACGCACCCGATTTCGGGCAGTCAAGGCTCCACCACCTCAGCCGAAGGGCGCTGCCTGTCCTTCCTGCTCCTCCTCGTCAGTCATACCGTCAGCAATCGATCACCAAAGCGATTGCCAAGGGACAACAGTATGCGTGCACTCATCCAACTGCTCAGAACCTGAACGTGCTCCTGTCCAAGTTGCTGGTGCTGCAGTCCCTCCCTTTCCAAGTGGTGGACACTGCACCTTTCAGAGAACTTATGGCTTGTGCTGAGCCGAGGTGGAGAGTCCCAAGCTGTCATTTCTTTGCCAAAAAGGCAGTACCAGCCCTGCACACACATGTAGAACAGAAGGTGGGCCAGTCCTTGAGCCTGACGGTGTCTGCCAAAGTGCACGGCAGCACCGACGTGTGGAGCTGTGACTACGGTCAGGGACAATACATGTTCTTTATGGCCCACTGGGTGAATGTGGTTCCTGCACAGCCACACCAGCAACTTGGCCAGGTGACGCCGCTTCCGCCTCCATGTTCTCACGACAATGTCCGCCTCTGCCTCCTCATTCTCCACCATGTCCTCAGCCTCCACTGCAAGGACATTGCACAGTGCCCCTCCAGCATACCACATGTGCAGGGCACGGCGGTGTCACGCTGTTCTGCACCTCGTTTGCCTGGGCGAACAGAGTCACACAGGGGAGGAACTGCTCGGTGTCCTTCATCAGGAAATCGAATCCTGGCTTTCTCCGCGACAACTCAAAATCGGAACCATGGTGACCTACAACGGGAAGAACATGGTGTCGGCGCTGCGTCAAGGAGGGCTGAGCCATGAGTCCTGCATGGCACACGTGTTCAATCTGGTTGTCAAGCGGTTCCTGAAGTTTTCCACCCATCTGCAAGACAACCTAACAATGGCCAGGAAACTTTGCATGCACTTCAGAAACTATATCTTGTTTTTTAATCTAAGCACTATATGTTTATTTTATCCGTATACGTATATGGCAATATTATCTAAGTACTATCAGGCAATATTATGTAGCCTGTATGTGGCGGTATTATCTAAGCATTATATGGCTGTTTTATGCGACCTAAACTGTCTATAAGAACCAGCGAGGGGGAAGGAGATTTACTTATTTACTTGTTACCCAAGTATTTTATTTCCAGGTCATGAAAACTGACGTTCCATTTGCTTTATGTTTTCTAGTGTTTAGAAATGCGAAACTCTCCAGCTACTGGAAATACGAGGTGTAGCGCGGAGACATATACATCCCCTCACATGTAATAGGATGGGAAGAATATCCAAATGTTCCTCATTTTTATCCCTGCCGCCCCCATAAAAAATTTACATTTCCCGGTAACAATGTAACTAATCTGCATTATAAAATGTAAACCCGCCATCGCCAGTTCCATGCTCCCTACTACGTCTGTCATTTGTAACGCCAAGCCGAGATGTTTATATCAAGACGTCTCCCCCAAATCGTATACATAGAATACCGGCGAAGGGTGGAATCTGATACCAAGTGAATTAGGAAAAATGCACGGCTCGTAATGTGTACCGCAGCCCTCCTGCCGCTCCTGATTATATATGTGTGGACATCACTGTTTATATAATAATAAAATCACATTTACTGCAAATAAAAATCACATGAGATCATTGCACCCAATCAATACCCGGCCAGCTCTGGGGGCCCAATGGGATGAGATCACTGCTGCCGCACCATCAATTAAAGGAATACTCCAGGCAGGACTGATACATTGTATCCTACCTAGCACAGGACTGGAGGGGGAGGAGCATGACACTTTAACACCCTCATGTCCTACAACACTACTGAAACGTCAACCAGAATGTTGCTTAAACATAGATTTCTATTTAGGAAGCCCCGCAGTGGTGGATGGAGAAAGCACTGCGCAACCGCAGCCACCTGTCTATTGACTGCTATGGGACTGCCGGCAATAGCTGAGCCAGGGATCAACTCCCATAGCAGTGAATGGAGGATGGCCATGCATTGACAGCTTGGAGGCTCCTTATAGAGATAGGAGTGGGTGCCAGAGGTGGGACCCAAGCCCATCTGACAATGATGGCATATACTAGGCATATATCATCAGTGTCTGAGACGGGAACACCCCTTTAATGTATTGTTATTAGACATCAGCTTTAAATGATAACATTCTGTCTGACCACAGCCACCACTAGGGGGAGCTAACTGCATACTGTGTTATTGTTGAGTGCCATGTATAAGAGTATGCACTAAGCTCCCCCTAGTGGTGGCTGCAGGCAAACAGAATGTTATTGTTTAAAGGGGTTTTCCGAGACTTTTTTTTTTTTTTTACAGAAGACCTATTCTCTGGATAGGTCATCAGTATCTGATCGGTGGGGTCCAGCTGTTTGAGAAGGCGCCATTGCTTCGTCCTTCTCTTGGCTCACCAAGCACAGTGCCAGCCGTACGTTGTGTATTAGCTGTGCTTGGCATTGGCGCTGAGCTGCGCCCAGGCCATGTGACCGATGAATGTGACATCACTGGCCTAGGCAAAGCTGCAAGAAGGCACAGCGCTACTGCGAGCACCGATGCCTTCTCATGCAGATGATTGGCGGAGGTCCCGGGTTTCAGACTCCCACTGATCAGATAGATCGATTAAAAAAAAATGGCACAAATGGGCACGTGCCTAGGGCATCAGGAAAGAGGGGGCATCACTTTACAAAGAAAACTAATGATTTGTGTTGATTCTTCTACCTTAGTGCTTCTTTTCATCTTGTCTCCTCTCGTTAACTTTTGCTCATTGTAGCTACAAGGACAGTTAACCTTCCCATTGCTGACCTCCAGCTAACGTCACAGTAATCTCCTCAGGAAGGCAGTATTAGGCCCCTTTCACACGGGCGAGTTTTCCGTGCGGGTGCAATGCGTGAGGTGAACGCATTGCACCCGAACTGAATCCGGACCCATTCATTTCTATGGGGCTGTGCACATGAGCGGTGATTTTCACGCATCACTTGTGCGTTGCGTGGAAATCGCAGCAAGCTCTATATTGTGCGTTTTTCACGCAACGCAGGCACCTTAGAAGTGAATGGGGCTGCGTGAAAATCGCAAGTGCAGATGCAATGCGATTTTCACGCATGGTTTCTAGGTGACGATCGGGATGGGGACCTGATCATTATTATTTTCCCTTATAACATGGTTATAAGGGGAAATAATAGCATTATGAATACAGAATGCTAAGTAAATTAGGGATGGAGGGGTTAAAAAAATAAAATATTTTTTTTTTAACTCACCTCATCCACTTGTTCGCGCTGCCCGGCTCGTCTTCTTTCTTCTTCTTTGATGACCTGGAAGGCAAAAGACCTTTGGTGATGTCACTGCGCTCATCACATGGTCCATCACGATGTTATGGATCATGTGACGTCATCAAAAGATCCTTTTCTTCCCTGGTCATCACAGAAGAAGAAAGAAGACAAGCCGGGCAGCGCGAACAAGTGAATGAGGTGAGTTTAATTTTTGTTTTCCATTTTTTAACCCCTCCATCCCTAATTTACTTAGCATTCTATTATTTTCCCTTATCACCATGTTATAAGGAAAAATATTAGGTCCGGGTTTGGGTCTGGGTACCACATTCAGTTTTTTTATCACGCGCGTGCAAAATGCATTGTACTGGCACGGAAAAAAACTGAAGAACGCAACGCAATCGCATACAAAACTCACCCCACTCGCAGGCAAAATCGCACGATTTTCCCACGACGCACCCGCATCTTATCCGGCCCTTACACGCGACGCCCGTGTGAAAGAGGCCTAAGGGTTAAGTGTCCTGACTTGTTGATGCTATAAACAAAGCCGATAAGGAGACATCAGAGCAGTCAGATGAGGAGAAAGCTGAAGCCAGTAGATGACCCTTATGTACATTGTCACACAGCAGACCATTCCTCAGTTCAGTCCAATAAGTAATGATGGAGGCAGCATGTCCGGTGTTCACACAGTGACAAAAAAGTAGTAAAGCTCCTCAGTATAACATTAAAAAAACCAGCGGCCACAGAGTAAAGGTGGCCATACACACAGCAGGAGTTAGGGCTTGTTCAGATAAGAGATGTTAAATAGTGTTGATCGAGCACTTTTGGTGCTCTGGTGCTTCAGTAGAACACTTTGGGATGCTCGGATGCTCTAACGAACCCGAGCATTAAACCAGGCACCCCCTGCTCTGAAGAGGGAAGGGTGTCTGGTTCACAGGAAAAGGTCAGAAATTGATGGAAACACTAGTGTTGATCATGAATATTCTATTGCGACTATTGGCACTTCAAGAATTCGCAAATATCTAGAATATAGTGCTATATATTCGTATTCGCAAATATTCAAAAAAAAAAATCATCTGAACCCATGATCCCTTACTGCTTCTTGCTTGTGGGCCAATGAGAAGGCTGCAATATCTTTGACTTAAGGACTAGTGTCGATCGCAAATTTTTATCTCGCATTTTTTGATTGCCGATGTTCGCAATCAAGAAAATAATGACTGGAGATCCCGAATTCTCGAATATATGACGAATATTCGTGAAATATCGCAAATTTGAATATTGCACCTGCCGCTCATCACTGGGAAACACCACTGAAATGGTTCAAGCATAGTGATGAGCACAAATATTCACACATTTTTATTTTATCTATCTGTTGAGGGAAGTTTGGATTTAAATATACAGGTCCTTCTAAAAAAATTAGCATATTGTGATAAAGTTCATTATTTTCTGTAATGTACTGATAAACATTAGACTTTCATATATTTTAGATTTATTACACACAACTGAAGTAGTTCAAGCCTTTATTGTTTTAATATTGATGATTTTGGCACACAGCTCATGAAAACCCCAAATTCCTATCTAAAAAAATTAGCATATTTCATCCGACCAATAAAAGAAAAGTGTTTTTAATACAAAAAAAGTCAACCTTCAAATAATTATGTTCAGTTCTGCACTCAATACTTGGTCGGGAATCCTTTTGCAGAAATGACTGCTTCAATGCGGCGTGGCATGGAGGCAATCAGCCTGTGGCACTGCTGAGGTGTTATGGAGGCCCAGGAGGCTTCGCTGCGGCGTGGCATGGAGGCAATCAGCCTGTGGCACTGCTGAGGTGTTATGGATGCTTCGATAGCGGCCTTAAGCTCATCCAGAGTGTTGGGTCTTGCGTCTCTCAACTTTCTCTTCCCAATATCCCACAGATTCTCTATGGGGTTCAGGTCAGGAGAGTTGGCAGGCCAATTGAGCACAGTAATACCATGGTCAGTAAACCATTTACCAGTGGTTTTGGCGCTGTGAGCAGGTGCCAGGTCGTGCTGAAAAATGACATCTTCATCTCCATAAAGCTTTTCAGCAGATGGAAGCATGAAGTGCTCCAAAATCTCCTGATAGCGGCTGCATTGACCCTGCCCTTGATAAAACACAGTGGACCAACACCAGCAGCTGACATGGCACCCCAGACCATCACTGTCTGCGGGTACTTGACACTGGACTTCAGGCATTTTGGCATTTCCCTCTCCCCAGTCTTCCTCCAGACTCTGGCACCTTGATTTCCGAATGACCTGCAACAGTCCAGTGCTGCTTCTCTGTAGCCCAGGTCAGGCGCTTCTGCCGCTGTTTCTGGGGAATGCGGCACCTGTAGCCCATTTCCTGCACACGCCTGTACACGGTGGCTCTGGATGTTTCTACTCCAGACTCAGTCCACTGCTTCCGCAGGTCCCCCAAGGTCTGGAATCGGTCCTTCTCCACAATCTTCCTCAGGGTCCGGTCACCTCTTCTCGTTGTGCAGCGTTTTCTGCCACACTTTTTCCTTCCCACAGACTTCCCACTGAGGTGCCTTGATACAGCACTCTGGGAACAGCCTATTAGTTTAGAAATGTCTTTCTGTGTCTTACCCTCTTGCTTGAGGGTGTCAATGGTGGCCTTCTGGACAGCAGTCAGGTCGGCAGTCTTACCCATAATTGCGGCTTTGAGTAATGAACCAGGCTGGGAGTTTTTAAAAGCCTCAGGAATCTTTTGCAGGTGTTTAGAGTTAATTAGTTGATTCAGATGATTAGGTTAATAGCTCGTTTAGAGAACCTTTTCATGATATGCTAATTTTTTTAGATAGGAATTTTTGGTTTTCGTGAGCTGTGGCCAAAATCATCAATATTAAAACAATAAAAGGCTTGAACTACTTCAGTTGGTGTGTAATGAATCTAAAATATATGAAAGTCTAATGTTTATCAGTACATTACAGAAAATAATGAACTTTATCACAATATGCTAATGTTTTGAGAAGGACCTGTATATGTATGTACAAACCGGATTCACAAAAAGTTGGGACACTAAACAAATTGTGAATAAAAACTGAATGCAATGATGTGGAGATGGCAAATGTCAATATTTTATTTGTAATAGAACGTAGATGACAGATCAAACGTTTAATCCGAGTAAATGTATCATTTTAAAGGAAAAATACGTTGATTCAAATTTTCACGGTGTCAACAAATCCCCAAAAAAGTTGGGACAAGTAGCAATAAGAGGCTGGGAAAAGTAAATTTGAGCATAACGAAGAGCTGGAAGACCAATTAACACTAATTAGGTCAATTGGCAACATGATTGGGTATAAAAAGAGCTTCTCAGAGTGGCAGTGTCTCTCAGAAGCCAAGATGGGTAGAGGATCACCAATTCCCACAATGTTGCGCAGAAAGATAGTGGAGCAATATCAGAAAGGTGTTACCCAGCGAAAAACTGCAAAGACTTTGCATCTATCATCATCAACTGTGCATAACATCATCCGAAGAGTCAGAGAATCTGGAACAATCTCTGTGCGTAAGGGTCAAGGCTGTAAAACCATACTGGATGCCCGTGATCTCCGGGCCCTTAAACGACACTGCACCACAAACAGGAATGCTACTGTAAAGGAAATCACAGAATGGGCTCAGGAATACTTCCAGAAACCATTGTCAGTGAACACAATCCACCGTGCCATCCGCCGTTGCCATCTGAAACTCTACAGTGCAAAGAAGAAGCCATTTCTAAGCAAGATCCACAAGCTCAGGCGTTTTCACTGGGCCAGGGATCATTTAAAATGGAGTGTGGCAAAATGGAAGACTGTTCTGTGGTCAGACGAGTCACGATTCAAAGTTCTTTTTGGAAATCTGGGACGCCATGTCATCCGGACCAAAGAGGACAAGGACAACCCGAGTTGTTATCAACGCTCAGTTCAGAAGCCTGCATCTCTGATGGTATGGGGTTGCATGAGTGCGTGTGGCATGGGCAGCTTGCATGTCTGGAAAGGCACCATCAATGCAGAAAAATATATTCAGGTTCTAGAACAACATATGCTCCCATCTAGACGTCATCTCTTTCAGGGAAGACCCTGCATTTTTCAACAAGATAATGCCAGACCACATTCTGCATCAATCACAACATCATGGCTGCGTAGGAGAAGGATCCGGGGACTGAAATGGCCGGTCTGCAGTCCAGATCTTTCACCTATAGAGAACATTTGGCGCATCATAAAGAGGAAGGTGCAACAAAGAAGGCCCAAGACGATTGAACAGTTAGAGGCCTGTATTAGACAAGAATGGGAGAGCATTCCTATTTCTAAACTTGAGAAACTGGTCTCCTCGGTCCCCAGACGTCTGTTGAGTGTTGTAAGAAGAAGGGGAGATGCCACACAGTGGTGAAAATGGCCTTGTCCCAACTTTTTGGGGATTTGTTGACACCATGAAATTCTGATTCAACATATTTTTCCCTTAAAATGGTACATTTTCTCAGTTTAAACTTTTTGTTCCGTGATTTATGTTCTATTCTGAATAAAATATTAGAAGTTGGCACCTCCACATCATTGCATTCAGTTTTTATTCACGATTTGTATAGTGTCCCAACTTTTTGGGAATCCAGTTTGTATATTGGCCCTTTTATATTGTGTATATGTACATGCAGGTAGATGTGCCCCAAACATCTAAATATGTGTATCTGCCATGGCTCTCCCCCAGATATATATATATATATATATATATATGGGCCTATAACTGCCCATGTATGCCCCAGGTTTATAATGAGTATATATATATATGTATATAGATGCGACTAAAGTATCTATATACATATATATATATATATATATATATATATATACTTAAATTCCCCCCATAGGTACGGCGTTCAGCCAGTTCCTGCAGGGGGGTGGATATGTCTCCAGGTGGCTGGTGACTTCAAAGGCAAAGGGATCAATTGATCTGAGGCCTTTTGTTGAGTTTATCAGCCTAGTTACTATGCTCTGCCCCACCTTATGTTTGTGACATGGCTGGGCGTGTGGTGCTGCTAGCCCCAGGGGGCCAACTGGCAGGCATACGTCACAGTCACACTATGATGTCACATCCCCGAGGAGGGGGGAGGTGGGCTGTTTCTGAGGCTGATATAGGAGCCTGAAACCAGAAACAAGGGTCTCTTTTGCATTTGGACTAGACACATGGGATGGGAACAGCTCCCTGAAGGAAGAGAGGCCACATGCTCCTGGAAATGGCTGAGTACCGACTATCCCCTAACCCCTGGCTGCTGACCTCATGCCTCAGCATTAATCCCCGATGAGCCTGTACCCTGGAAGCAGCCCAGTCACCCCCTGTATAACCCTGGTGATCTTACCCCAAATCCCTCTATAATCCTCACCTTCCCCTGTTTAACCCTTGGTTACCCTTAACCTCTCCTGCCTTGAGTCCCCCCTATAATCCTAATATCCCCTGTGTCCCCCCAGGATTGTAGATCCCTCATATCCCCTGTTACAGTGGTGTTGCCCCTGTGTCTCTACCCCCGTCACGACTGTCCTGCTTACCCCCAGCAGCAACAGTGTCCGTAATAACCCCTGGTTATTCCCCGTAGGGATAGTATATTGCCAGGATTGGGTGGGCTGCTGGTAAAGTGTATGCATGTGTATTATTACAATTGTAGTTAGATGTTGGGACTGTGTTAGTGTAGTTAGAACCGCAATAGTGTATTGTTATAGCGTGTGTACTTAAATTGTTGTGTGCTGCTATAAATATATATATCTATTCCATTTATATAGATATATATAATTATAAGCAAATATTAGACTGTGACATATAGTGTGTGAATAAATCCCTGCAGAGCATTAACCTCTGCATTGCCCTGTCCCTGCAGAGTCCTGACCATTAACCCCTTCAATGCCTGATGCCTGCTACCGCTGCCCTGATAACTCATTACCCTGTGTTCCTTGGCCTGCAGGTATTAACCCCTGCAGTGCCACAATTGTGTGATTAACCCTCTTGTACCCCCGTAGGGACAGTGAGTAGCCAGGCGGGTGGGTTACCGATAATTGTATGTATGTAAGTGTATTATTGTAAGTATAGCTAGTGTGTGGGGCGGAATTTGGGATTGTGCTGTGTAGTGTAGTTAGGTTTGTATTGTGGAAAGAAGTAAAGGCTGGCACTCAAAATGTGTGGGATCAAAAGAAGTGACAATTTAATACATAAAAGCCTATACAGTACACAATCATACATAAAAAATACACAGAATATAGAATAATATAAAATAATAGAATATAGATAAAAAATACATAAAAAATCATACATAACACATAACACACATAGGTTTGTATTGTGTTTATTGTAGTACCGTTTCTATACTGCGGTGTGTACTTCTATATGTATATATATTCATATCCATTGATCTATGAATATATATAGATAGAGCGTATTGTTAGACTTGTATAATTGTATTGTGTAATAAATATTCCTTATTGTTCATAATACAGTGTATGGTGTTTTTACTAGTCGCCGCCCTAGTATAGTGATAGTAAGTCGCACGTAGGGTAGTTCAGTGTAGTGTATAGGTAACAGAGGTAGGTATCTATATTTATATATTATGATTTAGGCATAAATAGGCGGAGTCATCACTAGACGATTCGCGCCTATTTATGAATATTAATTAGCGATATTTGCATAAATAATGGTGATTAATATTCCCCTTTAACACTATCATTAATAAACTTTTATTATAAATATTTTACCTATCATTCTTAAACTTATTATAAGGATTATTTTACCTACTATTAATAATTTATTTTTATAAGTACTATATCATTACCTATAACATACAATAGACAACATATAATCACACAAATGCTGTATGTGAAAAGCTAGGTATGTGCAAGCCAACAACCTATCTATGAGACAGGTACAGTCAGCATACCTTACAATGGCAGCCTTGTGTGCAATGAGACATTCAAGCCCGTCTCTCATCTGGCTGGTAAGCCTCAAAGTTGCCTGATCTGATTTGGATAGCTTGGGGAACCTGCACACCTAGACCATTATGATTATGGTGACAAAAATTGTAAAAAAAAAATTTGGGATGCCAGATAACTCTTCTCTCACTGCTTAGGAGGGCTGCATAAACATTTTCAGTGTTCTAATTGTCCTAACATTTATATTCAGTAACCTTTCTATACTGTTTTGTCATGTAAACTCATTTGCATAAACATGGGCATATGGGACATGCAGATAATGTTTCAGCTGAAAAACAGATTCTGCTAATTTGCATGTCTTTCCTATATGCCCATGTTTATGCAAATGAGTTTACATGATACAATTTCTGAATTTCACTTTTTTGCCAGATTTTCCATTTTATTCAATTTTTCCAGTAACGAATTAAGGGTTAACAGCCAAACAAAACTCAATATTTATTGCCATGATTCTGTAGTTTACAGAAACACCCCATATGTGGTTGTAAACTGCTGTACGGGCATACGGCATTGCGCAGAAGGAAAGGAACGCCATATGGTTTTTGAAAGGCTGATTTCACTGGGATAATTTTAAGCTGCCATGTCACATTTGAAGACCCCCTGATGCACCCCTAGAGTAGAAACTCCAAACTCCAGACTGTCTTATGTAGGGGCTAATTTTTTTAAGTATGAGATGACGGTTTGATTGGTACTATTTTAGGGTGCATATGACTTTTTGATCGCTTGGTATTACACTTTTTGTGATGTAAGGTGACAAAAAATAGCTTTTTTTACATACTTTTTTATTTTTTACGGTGTTTACCTGAGGGGTTAGGTCATGTGATATTTTTATACAGCAGGTTCTTATGGATGCAGCGATATCTTATATGTATACTTTTTTTTATTTATTTACGTTTTACACAATAACAGCATTTTTGAAACAAAAAAAAACATGCTTTAGTGTCTCCATATTCTGAGTGCCATAGTTTTTGGGGTAAATTGTCTTAGTTATGGTCTTATTTTTTGTGGAATGAGATGATGGTTGATTGGTATTATTTTGGGGTGCGTGTGACTTTTTGATCTCTTGGTATTACAGTTTTTGTGAAGCAAGGTGACAAAAAATTGCTTTTTTTACATCGTTTTTATTTAATTTTTTTACGGTGTTCATCTGAAGGGTTAGGTCATGGGATATTTTTATAGAGCAGGTCGTTATGGACGTGGCAATACCTACTATGTCTACTTTTTTTTATTTATTTAAGTTTTACACAATGATATCATATTTGAAACAAAAACAAATCATGTTTTAGTGTCTCCATACTCTGAGAGCCATAGTTTTTTTTATTTTTTGGGTGATTGTCTTATGTAAGGTGACATTTTTGCGGGATGAGATGACGGTTTGATTGGCACTATTTTGGGGTATGACTTTTTGATCGCTTGCTATTACACTTTTTGTGATGTAAGTTGACAAAAAATGGCTTTGACACTGTTTTTATTTTATTATTTTACTGTGTTCACCTGAGGGGTTAGGTCATGTGATATTTTTATAGAGCAGGTCGTTACGGACGTAGAAATACCTAATGTGTCTACTTTGTTTTATTTATTTAAGTTTTACACAATGATATTTTTTAAACAAAAAAAAATCATGTTTTAGTGTCTCCATAGTCTGAGAGCCATAGTTTTTTAAAAATTTTTGGGGTGATTGTCTTAGGTAGGGGCTCATTTTTTGTGGGATAATGTGATGGTTAGATTGGTACTATTTTGGGGGGCATAAGCCTTTTTGATCGCTTGGTGTTGCACTTCGAGTGATGTAAGGTGACAAAAAACAGGTCTTTTTAGCACAGTTTTTATTTAATTTTTTTGACGGTGTTCACCTGAGGGGTTAGATCATGTGATATTTTTATAGAGCTGGTCGATACGGACGCGACAATACCTTATATTTCTACTTTTCTTTTTTTACCTATTTTTAACAATTTTTTTTTTTACTTTATTCTGTTAAAAGGGCGCTTTTTTTTTACTTGAAACTTTTAAATTTTTTGTAAAACTTTTATTTTATTTAAAAAAAATGTTTTAATTATTTTTCACTTTATTTTTTGTCCCACTATGGGACTTCAACATTTCAGGGTCTTATCCCTGTTTCAATACAGCACAATACATTTGTATTGTGCTGTATTGAACTGTCAGTGTCTTACAGTTCAGTTGCCTGTGTAACAGTTGCCTAGGACACCCAGCCCTGGGGCTGGATCTCCTGGGCTTCCGTAGCAGGCAGTGCCGATGCCTGTTCAAGGCATCGGGGCTGCCATAGCAACCTTCAGGTCCCAGTCACCGCAGCACGGGGACCTGATGGGGTAATACAAGCTGCCGCAAACCTCCTGTATGCTGCGGTCAGTGTGACCGTGGCATACACGGGGTTAATCTGCCGGCATCAGATACTGACAGCAGGGCCACTGCTGCTGAGTATACTTTCTGCAGTTCCCAATTGCAGGATGCGATTCAACAGATGGCCAGTCTCAGAAGTGTGGCGGGCGCCAGAAGCAATTAACTCTTACCGCAAGCAGTAAAGTCTATTGCCATAATGTGCAGTTGCCTTACTGTCTTAGTCCAGGACGGCCTTTAAAATGGTTCTTGCACATTTGTATAAATTCAGTGCTGTCTTTTGCACAGAGGAATAATCCTTAAAAGATTAGCTTTTTGGCAGTTTTCCACTCTCAGGAATGGTGTTTTCCTGGATAAGGCTTTTCTTTAGGCACCACAAAGCAAGTCTTCTCTTTAGCTCATCTTGCTAGGAACTCTCTCACAGGCTGCAGCCAAACTGGTCTGTAAACGAGCCACAATTAACCAGAGGTGGTAGGACCTGCCTGTCTCTCAGCAATCAACTGAAGACTGATGGATTTTAACTATTTCCTCCCTATGTATAGCCTTCTAGGAGTCACAGGGTCCAAATAATCCTCACAGTACAGATTTGAAGGGGTGAACTGGAGCATTAACCCTGTAACAGTGAATAGTAGTATTAACCCATTAGCAGTGATCCACTGGGTCACTGCACTGTAAACTTATTCCCTTGAATAGTCCCCAAAAAATTGTCAAGTTTTCCCTTATTTCTCCAAAAAGGCACTCAGGTTTCTGGCTTTGTGCGGGTTAGCTAATACTAAGCAGCATTTGGACACTCCCAGACGACCGCATTCAGGGGTGGACCTGGGTCCCCAGCGTAGATCATGGACCCCTTACCAAGCACTATAGCCAAGATATATTTCATCACTTCCATTCCAGTTTTTTTTAAAGGGTCTGTTATTGTGTGCCAAGCTGAAATACCCTTCTTTTTATGTGCACCAGCCACATATGTCCCTTTACACCCTGCACCGTACTCAAGATACCCTCATGTTTGGAGGCAGGCGGAGCAGCTTCAGACATTGTAGGCTTGCCTCGATGGCTGGACCACTCTGTCTGACCCTCCATCTCCCACCATTATTTGCATACATCAAAAAGACCTAGGACTACATAAAAGTTTGTAATCTACCTTATTAGAGGGCGCCATAAATCTTGATAAACATGCTCAGTCAGTAAATGAAGACAGAGAGGAGAGAGAGAGGGGAGGGGAGAGGAGGGGGATGATGCTGCAGTCTCTTGCAGAAGGATTTTAATAAATTTATGAATTACAGCAAATTTCCTATAATCACACGATAATGCAGAAAGTCTGTACATAACAGATAAGTAATGTAGAATTTCATTAAATTGATAGGCAGAGAAAAACATACAAACGTACAACATACCTCACAAAAGAAATCGTTCTGATCGCCCTTTCTTCCGGAAGGTTTTCTACTCATAAAATACAATGCTTCCCAAATTTTGAATCCCAAGTCACAAGACATATAGCCGCATGGATGCCGACAGCACACAGATGACATTTTTTCGCCCCCCCCCCCAAAAGAGTCGTATGGGACGCAGACCGAAAATACGGTCATATGAATGAGGTCTTATGTGATGGTTACAGGAAAATCGGGGCTGTTGTATCGTAGACCCTTGAGGTTTAGGCACTTTTTATGATCTAGAACATCTGGCTCCTATCTGATAATCCGGAACAAAGGAGTTTTACTGTATTTGACTGTGATGCAAAGTAAATAATTTAGTCATTTTTTGAATTTCTGAACTTTTGAGTTCGAGAATCACCATGGCAACAACCTCAGGGCTATCCCCGGTTCTACCTGTTGCTATAGCAAGCGGCGAACATATATCTGTATGTAGATTATCCGTGTTTTGATGTTACTTAGAAAAACTCCCCGACCGCGCCTGACATGCAGATGTGAGGAATGTCAAGAACGTGTCACCTCGCTTCCCCCCCCACCTGCTGCAAGCTGAAGACATGGAATAGAAGGGTTTAGTGAGGGGGCGGTGGGCACGGGTTCAGGGTCCTGACTGCGCTCAGTCACCCTCCTCACAAAAGCTGCAGCTGATCCTCCATCAGGAGGGGAGGGGGGATATTCATCCTACGTCTGACACCCAGAGGACTGGCACTCACTTTGAATTCTTCCCAATCGATTGAGAGAAACGTAGATAAGAATGAGCCCCCCACTTCCGGTTCCGGCGCTGTGATGCAGGGCACGGAGGACTAGAGCTCCGGACACCGTCCACTGAAATCGAGCCCCTGCTCCATCACCAAGGCATTTTTCAGGGGCTGGAACGTGAGAGGTCCAGTCTGCTGTACCCGTGCACAAAGTGGTCCATGGACCGATACCTTTTACGGAGCGGGAGCAGAATAATGACCGGAGGCAAAGGCGCACGTGAGGTGACTACCCCGGACAACATGGAGGATTCCCGCCCGATCGCATCGGAGACCCTGCCGCACTCACAAGTGGAGGTGCAAGCACCTACTTCATCTCAGCCGGATGCCTCAGCAATCAACTACCAGATGCTGGCAATAGAAGTGGCAAGGTATTTGGCGCCGGATATTAGAGAGACGCTGGCAAAGACTCTAACGCAGTCCCTGCATGAATTCCGGGAGACATTGTCCCAGCATGAGTCGCGCATAGAAGAGGTGGAAAAGAGGTTAGTGCAGGTGGAAGAGGCGCTTGAGAGAAATGATGGCGAGGCCCAAGAACTGTTCAGGCAGAACATTATTTTAAAAGACCGCCTGGAAGACCTTGAGAATAGGTCTAGACGGAACAATGTTAGACTCCTGGGCTTACCTGAGAGTGTGAAACCTCAGGATCTGATGGAAATCTGTGAGAGGGAGCTACCAGAGGCTCTTGGCCTTGTGGGCAAACATAAAGTGGAAAGGGCACACCGAATAGGCCCGATGCCAGATAATATTAATAACCACAGGGGAAGCAGTAAAGCAACCGCGGGTGGCAGGCCGCGACAAGTGATAATGCGGTACTTAGATTACTGTGACAAAGAGGCAATCCTACGTGCCTTTCGCACCCGCAAACGGCCACTTAAAATCCGGGGCCAGACGATCCTTTTATTTGCGGACTATTCAGCGGCGGTTGCTCGCCAACGCAGGGACTTCAGCCGAGTGTGTTCGGAACTTTATAAGCGGGAGATCCGCTTCCAACTGCAATATCCAGCCCGCTTGAAGGTGGTCATGCGGGATGGCTCCGTACGTTTTTTCAGAGACCCTCAAGAAGCAGAACAGGTGTTATTGCGGTCCAGGGAAAGTCGGGACTATCAACGGGGGATGGAATATTCTGGACCTAGATCACCGAACGCTCCCTCGGGAGGACAGGAAGGGGACCCATCCCGGGACCAGAACCGGGAAATGCAAGACGGAGGAAGCCCATCGAGGGATCAAAGTTCCCAGAGAGGCCGCAAAATGGCGGCGAGTAAAAGCTGATCATGTCAACAAGTGTTACACGTGAGAAGCTGTGTGCTGAGATATGTCATGCTATTGCTTTGTTTAGAGTGATGGGTTAAGCTTAAGGGACCTGGCAGTTCACGGTCCTAAGTTTATTAATGGGAGAGGGATATGTTTGATATGAGAGCTGAGAGTTAATGGCCCATTGGGGGAATATTGAATATTGAATATTGAAATTGGATGTTTAAA
This sequence comes from Bufo gargarizans, assembly GCF_014858855.1. Taxonomy (NCBI): domain Eukaryota; kingdom Metazoa; phylum Chordata; class Amphibia; order Anura; family Bufonidae; genus Bufo; species Bufo gargarizans. The sequence continues at coordinate 46,046,251 of NC_058083.1, read as the reverse complement.
CATAACCGAAGGTCGAGACACTGTCGAGAAGTGGCGGTTATGCTCCTGCATCTCAGAAAAAAGGGAGTTATAAGTCATAAGTTACTGTGGTAAGGGAGGGAGAAGTGTAGTTTTACGGGTGACATATTTCTACGCTTAGGGTATTTTGTTACTCAGGGGTTAGGGGGAGTTTAGTATAAGTTTGGTTTATCAGAACAGCCTGGGAGGTGCTCAGTCTAGATTACTCTACTTATCTTATTTTAGCTAGTTAAAATGAAGGTGGTCACTTGGAACGTTCATGGTTTACGTTCACCGCAGAAGCGTTGGAGAATACTTAGACACCTTAAGAAGATGAAGTCCGATATAGCTCTAATTCAAGAATCGCATTTAGGCCAGGAGGATTTTTTTAGGATGAAGAAATTGTGGGTCATGGAGGTGCTGGGCTCACCCGCTATTGGCAAAAAGGCGGGGGTGTTGATCCTTATTAATGGGCAATTTAACTGTCAAATTCTGAGTACTGAGTCGGATAATCAGGGCAGATGGGCTCATGTGCTGCTGAAGGTTCAGGAGACCCAGTATAGCTTGTATAATATATATGGCCCGAACCATAGCAACACGCGATTTTACAGGGAACTTGAGGAGCGGATTTTGCGTGATAATTGCCCCAACAAGATAATAGGGGGGGACTTCAACACGGTCCTCAGTACGCTAGAGGACAGAAAGAGTAATGCTGGTGGGAGGTTGGGCGTCAGTCATCGGGATGGAGTGATGTCAAAACTGATGCAAAATACTGGGATGGTGGACCCCTGGCGACAGCTCCATCCTGATGAAAGATGTTATTCCTTCTATTCGCATGCAAAAGATTCTTGGTCGCGAATAGATTACATCCTAGTACATGGCTCACTGAGAGGGAAGGTGGAGCAGGCAACGATAGGAGACCTGGTGATAACGGATCATGCGCCTGTAGAACTAGTCCTGAGTGAGGATTATCCTAGGGGCCCGGATTACTTGTGGAGATTCCCTTCCCAGCTATTATCTCGAGAGGATTTCCAAAACAAGTTGGTAGGTTGGTGGGAGGAGTACCGGGAGGCTAATCAGGAACATTTGGAGGACCCAGGGCTATTTTGGCGCGCCTCTAAAGCAGTGATGAGAGGAAGAATAATGAATTTTGTGTTTGGGATTAAGAAGAAGGTGGCCGGTCAACAGGAAATTGCAAGCGCAAAGGTCAGGTCCTCTTATACGTCTTTTTTAGGGAATCCCACTGAAGAAAATAGGAAAAATTGGATGGAAGCGAGACGTGATTTTGATGGGATCACTAGGGAGAGAGAATCATTACGGTTTGTGGCTTTTGAAGCTATCCTACACAAGTTCGGTAACAAATCAGGTCGTCTGTTAGCAAACCTGGCAAAGGGTAGGAGGCGCCCACAATTCATCTCGGCCCTCAAAGATTCTGATAGTAAGGTGATCAGTGATCCGGAGGGAATTAGCAAATTAGTAGGGGAATATTACAAAAATCTGTATGTGGACCAGACCAGGCCTAACCTGGTGGATACCCTTTTAGACAAGGTACAATTACCATTAGTTACAAAAGATCAGGTGGCACAGTTGAATGCTGAAATATCCAAAGAGGAACTCCAAGCGGTTATTAGCAATCTGAGTAACTCCAAAGCCCCAGGCCCTGATGGATATACGGGGGAATACTATAAAGCGCTGCTCACTCAGGTATCTCCAGTCTTGCTAAATTTTTTCAACAAGGTGTTAGAGGGGAAAGAGCTTCCTGACAAAGAGAATATGTCCTATATAAAATTACTACCAAAGGCAGGGAAAGACACGCTACATCCAGGGTCATATAGGCCCATTTCCCTCATTAATGTGGACACAAAAATATTGTCAAAGGTAATGGCAGATCGTTTAGCGACCATACTGCCTACACTTATCGCCCCTGAGCAAGTTGGGTTTGTGCAGGGACGGTCTGCGGTCACAAATCTGCGGACTGTATTAACAGTATTAGATAGGGTGAGTCAGGTTCAGGAAAGGGGAGAGACTCCAGCCATGCTCACTATCGATGCGGAAAAGGCTTTTGATAATGTCAGGTGGGCAGTTGCGTAGGGATAGCCATAGCAACCATAGCAGTGGCTATGGGGCCCTACGCCACTGGGGGCCCGTCCCGGACTGCATTCATTTTTTTTTTTTTTTACACAGCCGGGCAGCCAGGTGGGCGGGGCTTGGGCGGGCCGCGGCTGTAGTGGGCGGGGCTTGGGCGGTCCGCGGCTCGGGCCTGGCTGGGGGGGAAGCCAAGGAAGCAGAGGAGTAGTCAGGTCAGGACTGGAGTAGGCGGGCCCGAGGCGCACTGCTGCACAAGCAGAAGATCAGGTAGGCCAGTAAAGGGGGGATCTGTGGAGGACACTGGGGGGGATCTGTGGAGGACACTGGGGGGGGATCTGTGGAGGACACTGGGGGGGGGATCTGTGGAGGACACTGAAAGGGGGGGGGATCTGTGGAGGACACTGAAGGAGGGATCTGTGGAGGACACTGAAGGGGGGATCTGTGGAGGACACTGAAGGGGGGATCTGTGGAGGACACTGAAGGGGGGATCTGTGGAGGACACTGAAGGGGGGATCTGTGGAGGACACTGAAGGGGGGATCTGTGGAGGACACTGAAGGGGGGGATCTGTGGACGACACTGAAGGGGGGATCTGTGGACGACACTAAGGGGGGATCTGTGGACGACACTAAAGGGGGGATCTGTGGACGACACTAAAGGGGGGATCTGTGGACGACACTAAAGGGGGGATCTGTGGACGACACTAAAGGGGGATCTGTGGACGACACTAAAGGGGGGATCTGTGGACGACACTAAAGGGGGGATCTGTGGACGACACTAAAGGGGGGATCTGTGGACGACACTAAAGGGGGGATCTGTGGACGACACTAAAGGGGGGATCTGTGGACGACACTAAAGGGGGGATCTGTGGACGACACTAAAGGGGGATCTGTGGACGACACTAAAGGGGGGATCTGTGGACGACACTAAAGGGGGGATCTGTGGACGACACTAAAGGGGGGATCTGTGGACGACACTAAAGGGGGGATCTGTGGATGACACTAAAGGGGGATCTGTGGACGACACTAAAGGGGGGATCTGTGGACGACACTAAAGGGGGGATCTGGGGACGACACTAAAGGGGGGATCTGTGGACGACACTAAAGGGGGATCTGTGGACGACACTAAAGGGGGATCTGTGGACGACACTAAAGGGGGGATCTGTGGACGCCACTAAAGGGGGGATCTGTGGACGACACTAAAGGGGGGATCTGTGGACGACACTAAAGGGGGGATCTGTGGACGACACTGAAGGGGGGGGGAATCTGTGGACGACACTTAAGGGGGGGATCTGTGGACGACACTTGGGGGGGATGTTGGGGTGGGAGGTCCTGGAGGGGTGTTTGGGTGGGAGCTCTGGAAGGGGTGGGAGGTCCAATAGGTATGTGGGGGTGGGAGATCCGGGAGGGGGGGCCCATAATTTTTTTTGCTATGGGGCCCAGTCATTTCTAGCTACGCCCCTGCAGGTGGGCATGGCTGGAGGTGGTGCTAGATAAAATGGGGTTTGCGGGCCATTTCAGGAATTTTATATCTAACCTATATGTTAATCCCAAAGCTAGAGTATACACACAGGGTTTTCTTTCCAGTCCTTTCTCCTTACAGAAAGGCACACGCCAGGGCTGCCCCTTATCCCCCCTCCTTTTCAATTTGGCTTTAGAGCCGTTAGCCAGAAGATTGAACCATTCGGATCTCTTCGAGGGGATCAGGGTGGGGAAAAAATGTATAAAGGCTGCCCTGTTTGCGGACGACATTATTCTTTTTTTGAATAAGCCCAAAGAACAGGTAATGACAATTTTTGAGGAACTCGAAAAGTTTGGTGCTTACTCAGGATACAGAGTTAATTTTGCAAAATGCGAATTGTTACTGTTGCGCCATGATGCGAGAAAAACTCAGCTCTGGATAGAAAAACTCCCGGTAACCAAGGCCAAATCATATATTACGTACTTGGGCATCAAGGTGGGAAAGCAGCCTCACTCGTTATATCAGCTGAACTTTCCGGCATTGATTGCCAAGATATTAGCAGATCTAGATAGATGGATCAACCTTCCGCTTTCCTGATGG